>NW_027187419.1:747876-806401 GCF_028583685.1 Petaurus breviceps papuanus
TGTGTGTGTGTGTGTGTGTGTGTGTGTGTGTGTGTGTGTGTGTGTGTAGGTTAAGTAAATCTGGAATAAGTATAAGGTGGCTGTGTGTGTGGCACTAACATCTGAGGAGATGAGGACGGACCTCCCGAAGAAGGAGGCCCTTGAGCTGAAGATTCTAAGGGGTGGAGCTCGTGCTCCCAGGGTAGGGACAGCCTGGGCTGAGAAGGAATGTCGTGAATGAAGAGGAGCCTGAAGGCTGGTCTGACTGGAATTGTCTGGAGGAGGGTATTGTGTAAGAAGCCTGGAAAAGTAGCCGGTAGCCAGGTTAGGGGGGGCTTTGAATACCAAACAGAGGAGTTTGTATTTGATCCTAGATCGGGCTGGCAGGCAGGCACCAAGCTAGATCCTGGGGGGTACAAACACAAAGAAAGAAACAATCCCTGCTTGCTCCGGGCTTATATTCTAATGGGAGAGACAGCAAGTACATATGGACAGCATAAGGATAAAATTAATAAATTGAAAGATAATGTAAAATAGGTAAGGACAAGGTAGTTTGGGAGGGAGAGTGCTAGCAGTTGGTGAGGAAAGACTTCATGTAGAAGCTGAATCTATAGGGGAGAGACAGAGGTGAGGAAGGAGTTGGGGGATGGCCTATGCAAAGGAAGAAGGAAGGGAATCGGCTTTCATATAGTGCTTACTATGTGCCAGGCACTGTGCTAAGCGCTTTTACAAATGTTATCTCATTTGATAGGAGATAGAGTTACGTGAATGAGGAACAGAGAGGCCCGTTTGCCAGGATTTCTGAGTTCATCGAGGCTGTCAAGATAAGTTGGAACCAGGTTGTGTGGAGTTTTAAAAGCTAAACAAAGACAGTAAGAAACCACTGAAGTTGGTTGAATGGGGGGGGTCAGATAATCAAATGTGCACTTAAGGAAAATTACTTTGGCATCATGGCATAGGGTGAACTGGATAAAGTAAAGAGACTGGAGGCCAAGAGACCAGTCAGTAAGATGTTTCAGTAATAATCCAGGTGAAAGGTGATGAGGGCCTGTGTTAGGATGGTGGCTGTGTGAGTAGAGGGATTAGGATGGACAAGTATGTGTGTCCATATAAGATAATAGGTTTTGTTTCTAATAAAATAGAGGGCCAGCCTACTTTAATGAAATAATGCCATTCATTCATTCATTAAGTGCTTTATGTTTTTGTGTATGCATGGGTGTGTGTGTGTGTGTGTGTGTGTGTGCATGTGCGTGTGTGTGCAGGTGTGTGAGTGAGTGAGTATGAGAGAGAAAGAGAGAGAGAAACAGACAGACATCCAGAGCTAGTTGGTGCATTAGATAAGAGAACCAGACCTGGAGTCAGGAAGATCTGAGTTGAAATCCAGCCTCAGACACTTATTAGCTCTGTGACCCTAGGCAAGTCACTTAATCTGTTTGCTTTCTTATTTTACAATACTAGACAAGGAACAAATGAACTGTATTAAATGAGATTTTCACATTAATCCTTGTGAGAGAGGCTATATAGTACCTGCCTATTAAAGATGAGGAAACTGAGGCCCATAGATGTTGGGACTTGCTCAGGTTTGCTCAGAAAGTGAATAGTAGAGGGAGAATTCAAACTCAGATTCTTAAGCCAGTATTCTTTCTACAGCTGCATGATTTATGAGAAAATGTCCTAAAGAAGTCAGGGTGTCTCTTTACCTCTACATACCGCACACTTTCAAGTGACTATTCACTAGAATACTTAGAGTCTTCATGAGTTCCTGGGAAGTTTCCTGTAGTTTGGGAATTAATTCACTTCCTCTCTCTGTCCTTCCATAATTAACTCCACAGTGTGCCATCATCAACTTTTAATTACTTGGGTTTTAAGATTAACATACCCTGAAAAACTAATAAGTTCCTGAGCCAGAAGTTTGATACTGTTCAAAACAATATATGTATGAGGAAAGGATTGGCTGTTTTGAGAAATGTTAAGACACCAGAGATCTCTGAGGATACTCAACCTTACATTGTTTGAATTGAATGGGTCCAGAGAAAGCATGAAGAAATGAAATATCCAAAGATTATTATCCAAACAAATTTGTAACTAGTAACTTTAAGCCTCCCCAGATAGACTTTTAATGAAAATACTAACAAGTAACCAAATTGTCTAATTTTCATTTCACTCCTTTGATTGAGTAAGCAGTGAAATGGCCGAAGCCCTGGAGCAAGTTGAAAAAGCAAAGGACCTTGGCAACTTCATAAATTGAAATTGACTATATTTCCTCAGTTCTTTGGAATTTTTCCCCCTGACCAGAAAATAAATAGCCTGCTGTTTCTGTCTTGCAGAATGTGAGCACTTGATCCGCCACATGCTGGTGTTAGACCCAAGTAAGCGCCTCTCAATGGAGCAGATCTGCAAGCACAAATGGATGAAGCTGGGAGAGGCCGATCCCAACTTCGAGAGGGTGAGCTCTGCACCATCTGCCTAGGGGGGTGGCTGCACTTTCCTCGCTATGTTTTTGTAATCAGGCCATGACCTGAAAAGGTAGGAAGTGGAATTAAGCTATTGTGTAATATTGGGAGAGCAAAATAGAGCTGGCAAGATGAGATATTAAAGGATATTCAAACAGCAGGGCTGCTTGCTCCCTACATTAAGCTCCTAATTCTTGTTCCCTGGCACTCAATGGGGTATACAGCTTCTTGCTTGAGTTCACTGAGTCCATCTCCCCTTTATTTCCATCATTTCAATCAGACTGATTTGTACATAAACATCTTCTGCACTCCTTTCAAAAAAAAAATAGAGCACAGGACAAACTGTCCGCAGCTGGAAACTTTTATTTGCAGAGGTGTCTCATTTCAGCATTATCCTTTGGCAAATATGCCAAACTAGCAAATTTAGCTATCAAGTGACATGAAGGGCACTCTTATTTAGAGTGCTTACCTGAACAGTTTAAGGTTTGTAACTTCCCTTTCTATATGTCTTGCAGTTAATAACTGAATGCCAGCATCTGAAGGTAGAAAGACAAATGGAACCTCTGAATGAAGATGTTTTGTTAGCCATGGTAGAAATGGGACTGGACAAGGAGCGAACACTACAGGTAACTACCTCTACAGGGATTAGAAAATAGGGGAAGGTATATGGTTTACATCCTCTTTTTCTTTTTTTTTCCTACCTAGAGGCTTTTATACTTCATTGTTGTTATTGAAAGAGTTTAGACATTGACATATTATTTTATCAGGCCTTTTTCTGTTCTCTTGGCAGTCATTAAGGACAGATGCCTACGATCACTACAGTGCAATCTATAGCCTACTGTGTGATCGGCTTAAGAGACATAAGAACCTGCGTATTGGAGCACCTCCCAGTGTACCTCGGACTATGACCTTCCCAGCACCAGCTGCTATCCAGGTGAGCAATGACCTTAGTGTACTTGGTCTAGAATAGACAACACCCATCCCAAGAATAAAGTGAGGCCCTTTCTGCCTAAAAAGATTGGGGTTGAGTCAAAAGAGCTACAGTTAGCTACAGTCAATTAGACCTTTTTTTCCCACCCTTGTCCTACCTTCCCCCTTTCTTCCATTCATACTCTCCAAGCCATAGAGCTTGGAGGAAGAGGGTTAAAGGCTAGGCAGCCAACATTATATTTGGTTACAAGATAGTGTTTTCAATATGATTTGGAGGGATTCTTCTCCTAAAGATAATTTGCTTTCAGTAGCTTCTAGGTTTTGAGTAGCAAGAGGGTTAGACATTGTAATGAAAGTTTGAGAAAAGCTATGTTCTTTTCCTCCGCTGGTTATGGTGTATGTGCACATTTGGGTATGTGTATGCACTCAGATGTATGTCACCTGTTTTCTAGGCGGAACAGGCAGGTACCACTGTAAGCATCAATGTTCCCCAGGTGCAGCTGATCAACCCGGAGAACCAAATTGTGGAGGCAAGTAACTATCCCTGGCAGACGCCAGCAGGAACCCTCGTCATCCCTACACCTTTTTTCTTTCTTTTTTTTTTTAGTCATTAATTTGACAAACATCAGCAAAGATGGGTGTTTCCGTATACCAAAAAAGAACAGGAAAAAAGCAACAGAAGCACTGTTGCTCCTAGTCTTTCATTTTTAAGTACATATTGAATTGAACACAGTAGCACCAACACTACTACCCCCTTTTTGGACTTCCTTCTGTTATATTTTTAAAGTATTCCATTTGTGCTCTTGTCTTATTTTCTTTTTTCACATCCCCTTCATCCCATAACTCTCCCTCCAGAAGCAAGAGTCCCCTCTTTTACTGCGTATGTGTTGTTAAACAAAACAGATTCACATTGGTTATGTCTAAAAAAGTATGTCTCATTTTGTACATTTAATCCATCTCCATTCTTCCAAGAGGTGGGAGGCATGCTTACATCATCAATCTTCTAGTGTCATATTTGATCATTTCATTTATTAGTCATAGGATCAAGATTTAGAACTGGATGGGATCTAGTCTAACCCACTCATTTTAGAAATGAGGAAAGTACAAAAAACTTGTGTGACTTGCCTAGGGTCACATAGCTATTAAAGTATCTGAGGTGAAATTTGAACCCATATCTTCCTGACTCCAGGTCCAGGGCATTATACTCTTCCTCTTGAGTAAAGTTGTTTTGTTTGAGTAAAGTTTGTTTATTTCAAAGTTGTTTTGCCTTATGATATTATAGTTGTCATTAGATAAATTATTCTGGTTCTGTCTACTTCATTCTGCATCCATGCATATAAGTTATCCCAGGTTTTTCTGAATCTGTCCCTTTCATCATTTCTTACAGAAAGAATACATCTGTTTACCATGATTTTGTTTTAGCCATTCCCCAGTTGATGAGTACTCACTTTGTCTCCAGTTAGTTGCTGTCGTAAAAAGTGTTGTTATAAATATTTTTCTACACCTGGGTCTCCTTTTCCTCTGTAATTAATCTCTTTTGGATATATGCTAAGTCAAAAGGATATACATAGTTTAGGAACTTTTCAAAGTATTGATCCTAAATGATTTGCAGAATGGGTAGACCATGGGGCAGCAAGATGGTGCAGTGAATAGAACACCAGCCCTGGAGTCAGAAGTACCTAAGTTCAAATGTGGCCTCAGACACATAACACACTTACTACCTGTGTGACCTTGGGCAATTCACTTAACCCCAATTGCCTTGCCTTCTCCCCTCTAAAAAAAAAAAAAGAATGGGTGGACCAATTCATAGCTTCTCCAACAATGCATTAATTAATACATCATCGTCTATGTCTCCTCCTCTTTGAAACTCCTTGAGAAATTCACCTACATTAGGTGCTTCGAGTTCCTACCTTTTCACTTCTAAACCCTCTGCATTTTGGCTTCTAATCTCACTATTCATTTGAAATTTCCAAAATTATTCCTCTCCAAAATTACCAGTGATCTCTTGTTGGGAAGACTGAATGGGCTTCTCAGTCTTGGTCTTTCTTCACCCCTCAGCAGGATTTGATGCTATTGATCACCTTCTCCTGGATACTCTCTTCTCTTTGGGTTTTTGTGACACTGTCTTCTCCTCTTTCCCTCTCTGACTGCTTCTTCACAATTTATGCCTACTGACTGTGGGTATCATCCAACACAGTATCCTGAGCTATCTTCCCTTTTGCTCTATATTATCTCACTTGGTGATCTCATTAGCTTCCATGGACTCTGTCATCATCTCTATGCAGCTGATTCTCAGATTTATTTAACCTACCCTTATCTCTCTCTTGACCTCATTAGACATTTTGAGCTGGATGCCCAGTGGACAGCTCAGAGTCAACATGTTCAAAGCACAAATTATTATCCTTCTTTCCAAATCCTCCCATCTTACCTACTTCCCTGTTGCTGTCTAGTGTTTTCCCAACCTCCCAAGACACCCAGGACTGCAACCTCAGTATCATTCTTGACAACTGTACTTGCAGTCACCATATGTAACTAAACCATTGTTAAGTGATGTCACTTTTACTTTTACAACATTTTGTGTGTGCATTCTCTTCCCTTCACTCACACACCCACTACCCCAGCTCAGGCCCTCATCACAATTCTCCAAAGATACTGAAGGAGCCACACAAATCTTGGCTTCTGTAGAAAACCTTGCCTGAGGGGCAGCCAGGTGGTGCAGTGAGTAAGAGTGCCAGCTCCGGAGTCGGGAGACCTGGGATCGGTTCTGGCCTCAGATACTTAACACCCATACAAAATAACTGTTCGTGTAACCTTGAGCAAGTTACTTAATCCCAATTACTTTAAAAAAAAGAAAGAAAACCTTGCCTGATCCCTACCATCTACTAGTGCCTCAATAGATAGCATATATATTACCCATCAGTCAATCAAACAAATCTTTATTAAGCACCTGCTGTGTACTAGGCACTATACTAGTCTTTGGGGATACAAGTACATAGGATATATCCTATTTGCATTGAACTCATAGGAGAAACAACAGGTACATATAAAAACATATACAGCATAATTATACAAATATAAAGAAAGTAACTAAATCCAAGGTAGTATGAAAGGGAGGGCACAAACAGTGGAATCAGGCAAGGCTTCATGCAGAAGTTAGTACCTGAGTTGCATATTAAAAGGAAGAGAAGGGTCCTATGACTCAGATGAGGAAGGAGAGCATTTCAGGCATGGGGGACAGACAGACTGTATGAAGGAATAGAGAGAGGAGATAGTGTGCCTTGAATAAGGCCAATTTACCATGATCAGAGAGTATGAGAACAGGAATAAGGAGACTAGTAGATTGAGGTCAAGTTGTTGGGGCTTTAAAAACTAAAAAAGGAGTCTTTATTTGACCTTAGAGGCAATAGGAAACCACTGGAGTTTATTGAACAGGAGAGTCATGTGGACTGATATAAACTAATAGAAAATTACTTTGACTGTAGTGTATAGGTTGAACTGGAGTTATGAAATACATGAAGCAAGGGAGTCATTTAGTACTATTTGAGTGTGTAAGGAGATAAGTCAGGGGTGGAGAACCTGCATGCCTCAAGGCCACATGTGGCCCTCTAGGTCCTCAAGTGCAACCCTTTGACTGAATCCAAACTTCACAGAACAAATCCCCTTAATAAAAGTATTTGTTCTGTAAAACTTGGACTCAGTCAAAAGGCTATACCCAAGGACCTAGAAGGCCACATGGGGTCTCCAGGCTATAGGCTTCCCACTCCTGAATAAGTGATAAGGGCTTAAATAAAGGTGGTTGTTGTGTGAGTGGAAAAAGGGAGGGGATACAAGAGATATGGAAGTAGAAACTACAGGATTTGGCAATTAATTGGATATATATGGTAAGGGAAAATAAGGAGTTGAGAATTAATGTTGAGATTAATTTAGCACTGGAAAGGCTGGTTGTACTGTTGAGAGAAATAATGAAATATGAAAGAGGGAAGGCTTTAGGGAAAGATGATGGATTCAGTAAATATGTTGAATTTATGTCTTGGGAATATTCTGTGCAAAATGTCCAATAAGCAATTAGTGATGCTTATGGGAGAGAGATGGCTGACCAGATATATAAATATGTAGCTGTCTATCTGTATAGTTAACTCCCAGATATATAAACTTAGATCAGTAGATATAAATCTTTATTTCTCTAGACATATAGATAGGCATATATTGATATCCGTCTATATATCTGGGAGTTATCTGCATAAAGATGATTGTTAAAGGGAGAAGGAAAGAGGGCCCAGGATAGAATCTTGGGGAAAACCCAGTGTTAGAGAGTGTGATGATGAGCCTACAAAGTCAACTAAGAAGTGTAGTAGTCAGAGAGGAAGAAAACTAGGAGAATGTATTGTCAGGAAAACCCAGAGAGGAGAGGATGGTCAACAGTAGATAAAAGGATAGTGACATTGTTGTTTTTATCATATTGGCATGGCTCTGTCACGATCCATTCATAACTCTTCAGTTATTTGAGATTTCATTTATTTCTGTAAGGAATATTTCATAATTTTTCCCATTTCCTTTACTTCTATTCACTTGTTGAACAGAGCTGGAGAACATTAAGAAACCACAATAACTAGGTCCATTACAAATTTATGTTACATAGTTTAAATTGGGCCCTCAGAGCAGCAAAGCTATCTTTTTATACCTTTCTAATTAATTCACAATCCCACTCACCACAGTGACTCTGAAATCTTCTCAAGATTACTTCTTACCCCTGCCTTCTCACCTGGGGACCTTACTCCAGATGTCACTGAAAAAAACTGTGATCATTTGCTGAGTGTTCCCTCTTCTTCCCTCCTCTTCATTTTTCATCACTTTAATATCTTTTCCCCACAATCTCTTGCTTTCCCTAGCTCACATGAAGAGGTAGCTATTCTCCTGGCCAAGGCAAACCTTTCTCTACATGTCCTCTTGATTCTGCATGGATTCAGTCTTCACCATCAGATTGCTGCCTCACCCATCCCCACTCTCTCTCCAGTTGTTAACTATTTCTCTCTATACTAGAGCCCTTCTGCTGCCTACACACATGCCACTACTTCCCCCATCTTTAAAAACAACAACAAAGCCCTTAATTGATGCAACTATCCCAGCTAACTAAATATTGTCATTTTTGTCTTCCACTCTTGACTAAACTCCTTGAGAATGCTGTCCACACTAGGTGCTTCCCTTAAATCTCTCTTTTCTCATGAAATCAGTCTCTCCAAAACGATCAAGGAGCTTTTCATTCAGAAATGTCATATGCTGCCAAGACACTTCCCAAGTACAGCTCACAAGTAAGAGGACAATTCAACACAGACATTGTTAATTTGTGGTTTTCTAAATCATCATGGAGCCCACAGGGAACCATTTCTATTTGAGTTTGACAGCATTGTTTTAATTGATAGAAGTAATGTACTTTTAGAGCACCGGCCCTGGAGTCAGGAGGTCCTGAGTTCAAATCTAGCCTCAGACACTTAACACAAAAACTATCTTGTGACCTTGGGCAAGTCACTTAAAACTCCAAATGCCCTGCGAAAAGCAAAAAAAAAAAGGTAATGTACTTTTCTCAGTCCTCATCCTTCTCAGCCTCTCTGCTGTCTTTCACACCAACACCACTTTCCTTGACTCTAGAATACTTCTCCAGGTTTTCATGGCCCTTCCCTCTTTCTGTTCTCCTCTTGCTTATTTGACTGCTCTTTCCCCAGTCTCCTTCCCTGGATCTTTGTTTAGCTCATGACCACTATTTGTGTGCTCATGTGCTCTGTCCTGGCCCCTCTTTCTCTGTATTGGGCATTCTTAACCTAGTGTTCTTGAACTTGAATGGAGAAAAAAAATTAGATCTTTAGTTTCACTCACTTCTAATTGAAATCTAGTATTTCCTTCAATCATTTAAAAACGTGGTTCTAAGAAAAGGTTCTTAGCCTTCACCAGAGTTCCAAAGGTGTCCATGATACAGTAAAGTTGAACAAACTGCCCTGCACCTCTCATTTAGTAATCTCATCAGCTCCCAGGGGTTCAATTACCATTTCTTGGCAGATGATTCTGAGAGACAAGAGACAGATCTTTATAGCTTTAGATAGATACTTAGCCCTAGTCTCTCCTGAACTTCGAGTCCCATATCACCAGCTGCCTTTTGGACATCTTGAGCAGGCTGTCCCATAGGATCTCAAACTCAATATGTCCTAAACAGAACTCATTATCTTTCCTTCCATACCCTTTGCTCTTCCATCCTTCCAGTAACAGAGGCTTATGGTCTCAGCCTCCTCCTCACCTCCTCCCTCACGTTCATCTCACATACCCAGTCTGCTGTCAGATCTTGTCATTATACTGCATTTGTCCCTTTCTCCCCACTCACAGAGCTCGCCTTCTGACACAGGTCCTTATCGCCTCCCGCCTGGCCTGTTGCTGCAGCCCATTGCTTGGTCTCTTCCTCACTCCAGTCTATCTTCCATTCAGCTGCCAGAGAGATTTTACTACAGCACACGTCTGACTTTGTCATCATCCTGTTCATAAGCTCCAGTAGCTCCCGGTTACCTCAAGGATCAAATAGAAAAGGCTCTATCTGGCTTTTAAAAGCCTTAATCACTTGACATCTTCCTACCTTTCCAGCCTTCTTGCACTTCTATCCTTGATAGCCCAGCTACACTTGGCCTCCTTGAAATTCCTTTCACAAGACAATCCATTTCCTATCTCTGCCTTTTTACTGGCTTTCCCCCATGGCTGGGATATTCTCCCTCCTCCTCTACTCCTGGCTTCCATTGCCTCCTTCAGGACTCAGTTCAAATCCCACCTTCTACAAGAGGTTTTTCCCAGTCCCTCCTCCACCCATTATTCCCTCCTTCACTGCTTCTGTATCTTGTATGTAAATACTTATGTCTCCAGCACTTAGCACAATGTGTGGCACTTGGTAGGTGGTCAGCCACTGACTATATCTGTGTCATTATTGCATGTGTCTTTGTAAGAAGAAGGGCTGTATGCCAGGTTTTTTGCTCTTTCACTTTGATTCTCCTTCCTGCTCTAGACGGATGGGACAATGAATTTGGACAGTGATGAAGGTGAGGAGCCATCTCCTGAAGCCCTGGTCCGGTATCTTTCAATGAGGAGGCACACAGTAGGCGTGGCTGACCCCCGGTGAGTATTTGCCTCACAGCTACACACCAGGCAGTGAATTTCTCCTCACATGGCAGTTTTTCCGTGAACATTCTTCTAAGCGTCCTCCAGGGAAGATCTATGCTAGGCATCACAAAACTAGTTTTAATCTAAGTCAAGACTTAGAGACAATTTACCGATCAAACATTGAACTCAGCCTCGTGGATTGTGGGTGGGTAGTTAGTTACTGCGTATTTCATCGCCATTTTAAACATTAAGATGGAATGATTATATGTCATCTTGCCTTGTTACATGTCAAAAGAACCATGTGGAGAGCAGTATACTTGTTGCATGTGTCCTACCACTTCATGCCAACTTCCTACATCTTAGCATCTTTAATGCTCCAAGCCCCTTTTTTTATAACCTGCATATACATAAGATTCATCGATAGTTCTTTTCCTTCCCTTGCCTCCTGCTCCAACAAAGTTCAGGTGAGTCTGACACTCCTCATGATACTGTTGTTTCTCACACTCACAGAGTAAGTGGTACAAACATAGGTGATAGAGTGGCTTAGGAGCCACCCCGGAGGGGAGCATGCATCTGAGGTACAGTCCTGACCCTGCAGACCCTGAGGAGCATATGTCCCCTCTTCTGCCCTGCAGCCTGAGAGTCCGAGGTATATGATTAGCCTTTCCCTCCTTTTTTCTTCATGACACAGAGGTCATAGAGATCAGACATGATTGTCTTTTAAAATTTTAACTGTCTCTCTCCAAATAGATTTTCAAAAAAGTCCCCCTTTCCTGCTGCCATGTTGCCTGTGCTGTTCTAGTCCCCAGCCTCCATTACTGTGATTGAGCAGTCAGCAGAGACAGATTCTGGTTCCACAAACTATGTCAGCTGCAAAGAGGTGGAGCCCTGTGTCATTCTCTTAGGAGTTTTCTTATTTTAAAGTTTGTTGTAAAAGCTTCTATTGTGGCATGACAGCCCCAAATACGCAGTGCTGCTCTTCCCCAGCATCACTGACAAGCATAATTACATTCTTCCCCGGGGGGATCAGCCCCAGTGGAGGGTAGCCATTGTTTCCAGTGAACGGCCTGCATCCTCCAGAAAGTTTATATTCACCTCTGAGACTTTAGAAACCAACCTGATGCTGGCTGCTGCCAAGGTTTTTTCTTGCGTAAAGAAGACTGGTTTTGCATGAGTAGTCAGCAGCTATTGTCAATCCCCAGACCCAAAGAGCTCTCCCTCTGGGTTACTGCATTGCCCTGGAAAGAACTGACAAAAGCCATAGGAAATAGAACTGAATTTAGCCTCCTTCTCATTTACATGTGATATTTAGAGAGAACTTTCTCAAAGCCTTATCCTTTATGACCTTTGTTCGTCACCACAACAACACTATGAGCCACTGTATTATATACTATAGTATAGTAGGCACTATATAGGCGTTATAAGTGTCACTTTTACAGTTGAGCATTCTGAGGCTCACAGATTGACTTGCTCATGATCAAAGAGATAGGGTCAGAGGTGGCTTTAAACCCAGGTCTTCCTAATTCCAGGCTTAGCTTTTTCCACTATGCCATGCTACCTCTCATAGAAGGGGCTCTGAATAAGGGTCTAACTGAACTTCTCTTTTACTTTGTTTGCTGTCAGCACCGAAGTTACTGAAGATCTTCAGAAGCTCCTTCCAGGCTTTCCTCGAGTCAGCCCCCAGGCTCCGTTCCTCCCCGTGACCCCTAACATGAATTTCGTGCACAACCTACTCCCTATGCAAAATCTGCAACCAACTGGGCAGTTAGAGTACAAGGTACATGGACAAAGGAAAAGGGCATGTCTAAAACATTGAAGAGAAGCTCCCTAGAAAAACTAGCTAAAGCATCCTTTGAGCCTCCTATGGGTTCTTAGACCTTACTGCCACTGGGACTTAAATGATTTCCCCTTGGATAAGGAGGATTTTCCTTTCTTAAGTAGCTGGGTTGAGAGGACTTTGTAAGTAATATGGAGAAGGGCTGGAATTTCTTTTAGACCATGATCAAAAGAAGTTTTAGTTTTATAAGGTTAAAATAAGTTTATTCAGGGGCAGCCAGGTAGCACAGCGAGTAAGAGCACCGGCCCCAGTGTCGGGATGACCTGGGGATCGAATCCAGGCTCAGATACTTAGCACCCACCCAGAAACACCTGGCCGTGTAACCTTGAGCAAGTTACTTAACCCCAGTTGCTTTGGGGCGGCCAGGTGGCTCAGCGAGTAAGAACACCAGCCCCAGTGTCGAGATGACTTGGGGATCAAATCCGGGCTCAGATACTTGGCACCACACCCAGAAATAACTGGCCGTGTAACCTTGAGCAAGTTACTTAACCCCAATTGCTTAAATAAATAAACAAAATAAAATAAGGTTATTCCCTTCTCAACTTTTCCCCTATCCCATCAACCCACCCCTTCCACTGTGTCCCTGGCAGGAGCAGTCCCTGCTACAGCCTCCCACTCTACAGCTGCTGAATGGAATGGGCCCCCTTGGCCGGCGGGCATCAGATGGAGGAGCCAACATCCAGCTGCATGCCCAACAACTGCTGAAGCGCCCAAGGGGACCCTCCCCTCTTGTCACCATGACACCAGTGAGTAGCAGAACAGATCCAGTTTGATCACTGACTTTTTTAAGGGTCTCTCACACAAAGGTAGTGTTTCAAAAATCTCCCAATCAGCTTTTCTGGGTTCTTTTTCCTAGGTTTAAGGTGAAGGTCTTTCCCATTTTTTTAAGAGGACTGGAATTTCTTAGGTGATTCTTGATCCTCTTTCTCTTTTAACCCAATATTTTCTCCCTGGTTATTGCCCAACTTTCTCCTAAACTGAACCCTGCCTGGGAGAGTCCCATCTTTTTTTTGTGAGTTGTAAACTGGTTCCTGATATAACAGGTCTGTTTTCACTACATCCTTGCCTCTTTCCATTCCAAGCAGCAGCAATAGCAGCTCAGCTCACAGTCCTTGGCTGGGGATCAGCTTTTCAGTAAAAGCTAGTTGAACCTGGGAGTTTCCTCCAGTTGTTTTTTAAAATTTGATTTCTGAAAATTCCCTCCCACCAAAGCATTTTCTCTTTTTTTTGGTAGCACTTCACCCTATGATAGAATTTAGAACTACATGACTCCTTGGTTCTCATTATAATCTCCTCCCTAATTATCATGCCCCCTCAATTCCTTTGTTTTTTTTAGCATTTTCTCCTTCAAATTTATTTTTCTCTTTGAACTCCAGTTTTGTTTAATCATTTTCCTGGCATGTAATATCATTCAAGAAATATCTGACTATTGACTGACTACAAAGCACTCTGCTAAGTGCTATAGGGGCTATAAAAAAGAGATAAGCTTTGCCACTGTCCTTCAGGAACTTAAAATTTAGGTGGGAAGATGAGAAGAGCACACATAAGGCCTTTAAAATACAGTGTAAAACTATAGATGATTATTTGTCCAAAGGAGGTGTGTGAATTCTCAGGGTTTTGATGAGAGTGGTCAATAAAGACTTTGTGGAGGAGGTGTATCTTGACCTGGTCAAAATGAGTAAGATTTGGGTCAGTAAATCTGGTTATTTCTTGACCAGACCACTCAGTTTCTTTGTTTGTTTCCCCTTTCTTACAGTGTGATATAGTGAAGAGAGAAAACAGCCTTGGATTTGGATCCAGGCTCTCCTGCCCATTAGTTGGGAGTGACAGACCAGTCCTCTAAAGTCTCTGAACTTCAGTTTCTTCATTTGTAAAATGGGGTTCCCCAGCTTGTTGTGAAGAAAGCACTTTGTGAGCTGTACAGTGCTTGATAGTTACAAGTTGTCATATATCATTCTGTCTTTGTTGTTGTTTGTCCTCAAATCTCACAGATCTCTCTCTCACTGAGTTTAGATCTGAAATAATGATTTGGGTGTTTCATTTAAGAATGACTTACGTAAGTGTGCAGGGAAAGAGGACTCAGAAGTCCCCCAAAAAGTTTTAGCCTAGAAATTTAACAAAAGGGCAACCCAAGGCATCAGGTTTGGGGAACAAGAAAATTTGCCAAATAAGCTCTCTTATGCTTATCGTTCCTGTTTCTCTCCAGGCAGTGCCAGCAGTTACTCCTGTGGATGAGGAGAGCTCCGATGGGGAGCCAGATCAGGAAGCTGTACAGAGGTAATGTGACATCTGGCAGTGCTTGCAGAACATCCTTGGGCAGCCTCTCCTGGCAGGCAACAAAGAGCCACCTCTGTCCAAGGTCATGGTACAGTGCAGCATTCAACACTAATGTGGCCCCCGTGTGTGCAAGATGGCATGTTCCTCCTGACTCTGAAATCAACAGAAGACTGCCCAGGAAATATAATTCCCACAAGAGCCATTGGAAGTTCCTTCTTGGACAGCAGTAACCCATAAGCACCTTACTGGTCCTGCCTGTGCAGTCCCTCTTCCTCTTTCCTTCCACTTTCCCAGGGCACCATCAGCGGTGTTCATAAGGCACAAAAGGACGCCCACCACGTACCAATAACCTGTACATTTGCTGACGGAAATTGGAGATGTTGGATTAAGTGAATCCTGATCAGTGTGTTCATGATGCCTCTGGCATTGGTTTCTTCTATACAAAGAGAGAGCATACCCCTTGTGATATTTGCAGTATGCTCTTTCTGTCCCTTTATACCATAAAAGATACAGCCCCAAAAATCTGGCAGGGATATGGACCTTTGTTGTTTGCAAGCCTGGATTAGATACTTCATCCCAGAAAGCTTACAGTAGCCATCGTGCACACTGTACTCTGTTTTATTTTGGTGCCCCTAGCTCTATGTATGCCAACTCTTGAAGTTGCTTTTTTCCCCTAGGGAATGGACATGGCTATAGCTCTTCCTTTTTTCTGAAAATATAGCTGATGTTCAAGATAGTGTATTTTTCCCTAAGGGAAATTGTAGTAAAATCATTTTCTTAGGCTCTTGGGGAAAGCTTGGGTGCCTTTATCAAACTGGATAGTAAACTATTAATGGCTTTCTCCTTTTGGCAAGTTACCACACCACTAATTACCTATTGTCTATTAACTGACTGCTTTCTAGCTTAAAAAGATAAAGTAGCTAAAAATGAAACACCATTTTTCATGGAGACTTTCCATGGAAGCTGATCACCAGCGGCTAATGCACATTTTCATCCCCCCTAGTGTCTGTATTTGAGAATTGCAATGCAAAGGCAAGATTGTCCTGGATCTGAAGTTGGAAAGGAAAGATGGAGAGAACACAGAGTGAGGCAATCCTTTACTATAGTGTAGAAATCACTGGGGATCACTGGTATTCAAGGGGAATCTTTGTAACTTTTGATTTTCTTCTTTTTTTCTGGGGATGTTGCAAACAATTGCATTCAGACAGATCATATTAACTTGATTATAGAAGAGAAATTAGGGGACTTGCTGTCTTCCTTCCTTAAAGCATCTTCATCTTTTGTTCCTTTATCCCCTCCTTCTTGGACTTCATTTCCTGCTCCCTGACTTTCCTTCCTCTTTAGTCACACTTTTGCAGGAAAACATGCCTGTCAGTTTTTCAGTGAAAAAAACTCCAACCCTTAAATTTACAATAGAGTTGGACAAAACCTTTAACTTGTTATAAGGGATTAACTTCATTATATTTTCATCTTAACAATGATCTTTAAAGACTTTGAGAGAAAACTTAATGAGGTTGGGGGCTTCCCCGACTTTTGAGAAACTTTCACTTTTAAACCTTCTTTTAAAAAATTGGTACTATGCTAAGAACCCAACTGTGTCTTTTTTTCCTTCTCATCAAGAAAGTGGTTTTTCTTGAGCATGATGTCACTTTCTTCACTACAGATCCAGTAACAACTACAAGATTTAAATGTAGAGTAGCATCTCTTTTAACCTCATATGGAGAGGTCTTTACTGTCAGCCTACTTTCTGTAGCTTAGTGAAATATAACCATGAACCTTTCCATGAGTAAAGGCCCAAAGCCTTAGTGATCAAATGTAATTGTATTGGGTCTTTCTCAGTGTTTCCTCTGTGCTCATATTTGGAAACCATATCCATGAAGGACCTATTCTTTCTTAGATGCTTCTATTGACCAAGTCTTTTGAAAAGTTGGAGGGAAAACAGAAATGAAGTTAAAAATCAAAGAAGTTTCTTTTTATTGGTCAAAATAAAGGAGAGAAACAGATTCTCTCATCTTGCTACTAGGCTTACTCACTTTGTTTCTTTCTGTAGCTACTATCCTGTAGCCACTGAGCTGTTGAGCCAGCTTTTGTTGGGCCAGCTACACATTCTGCTTTCATCTAGTTCAGGGATCTGAGCCATAGAGCCCTTTTTGATCAGTAAAGAGCACAATTTTTTCCTTGTGAGTGCTTTGGATTAACTTCTAATGCTTCTTGCTGGAGAATATTCCTATCTCTCTTTTTCATTATGAAATGTACTCCTGCTTGTTGCAGATACTTGGCAAATAGGTCCAAAAGACATACACTGGCCATGACCAACCCAACAGCTGAGATCCCTTCGGACCTGCAGCGGCAGTTAGGACAGCAGCCTTTCCGTGCCCGGGTCTGGCCGCCTCACCTGGTACCTGATCAGCATCGGTGAGTAGCCACATGAGCAGTGTGAGACCCTTGAGGCTCAGCTGACAGGCACCAGCCAACTGAGTTGGAAAGTGATGGTGTCAAACAGCAGGGCTCCAAATAGAAGCCACCTGCCATCCTGAACTTAAACGGAAACAGTCCCCTTCTTTGAATAGTGAAAAAGACAAAGTTTTCCAGCTGGTCCTTGAACTGTGTGAGCTTCACTTTTCCCAAGTACTTTGCTCAGCTCCTTATTGTCTTCAGCTGATCCCCAACACTCTAGCTGTTGATTCAGAGATGAGATTAAATTTAAGACCAGCCCACTGGAGGAGAAGCACTCAGAAAATCTGCCTGATACAAGATGTTTGATGGCAGTATCAGCGACCTGACTTTTAATGACCAATCTCCTACAGGCTTTAATGTCATCTCACAGTGTTACGCTGTGCTTCAGGCCTAGATGTGGAGGAGGACCAATTCCTCTTTGGAATACAGAACTTTGGAAAACCGAACTCCGACCCCTGCTCATTGTTGCATATTTGCAAAATCATTACATCAGTGTTCTGGAAGGAAAATCTGCTTACATCTCTTTTCAGTGGTGATCAGTTTCCTTGGAAGTAAAAAAAAAAAAAGCACAAATAGGATTAACCTTTCTAACTAAGAGGACTTCACAAATTTGGGGGCAGGAGGAGGATGGGACACACTGTCTAGATGAGTGACTTTGACTAATGAAGAATCCTCCAGAAAGTCCATCTTTCTCCTCAAGAGCATTGTGTACCCAAGAGACAGCCTCAAGACAAATGGACAAAGCTTTAAAACTCACTTCAGGGCCCCTAGCTTTTTATTTTGTCTTAGTCTCACTTGCAAGATTTATCTGGCATTCTTCCTTGGTTAGGTCAAGACAGTTACCAAGGAGACGAGGTTGACGTACCCGTTGCTATGAAATCTTGCAACCAGTTCACACTAGCAAGCTTGGAAAAGTGTTTTTTATTGTAGATAGGTAGCTGCTGTGCTGAGCTGAGCATTGATATTATCAGCAGAAACAGGTGAACTCTGAGCAGACCAAGACAGACTGATTGCCACGCTGGAACTCTGGAAGAATGATAAACTCTCCTGTGCCCAGCAACAACTCTTCATAAAGTCCCTTAGGAGTCTTTGAAGGAATTTATTGGGGGACCACTTTTTTCCATCAGCACCCTCAATCATTAGCTCCAACCTCTGTCATTATCCAAAAGAAGATGTGTTGCTTCTTTTCTCTTACCATCAAATCACCCCATTTTAGTGTGGGCACTTCAAGATTCAAGTTGGATTCTCTGAATTCCTGAGAGATTATCCTTATTAGGAAAACATGAAAATTACCACATATTTACAGGTAGTGCCTGTCCAAATCCCCATAGCCCTTTTACATTATTTGAGGAGAATCACGTGGGCTGAGAGTACACAATGGGGTCTTTTAATTTTGTTTACACCCCACTTAAAAGCAGTGCCAAAGCCTTGCCTGCTCTAATGGGAACATTCTTTTTAGAATATTCCAAGAGGTTTTTGCTGCTAAATCAGTTTGATTGGGAGAGGTGGGGAGAGAGGGAGTGGGGCAGGGGGAGTAAGGAACACAGCAAATTTGGATTAAGTCGCCAGGGAAATATGACAGAAGAGAGAGGATTAAGGTTAGATATTAAAAAAAAAAATCCCAGAGCTACTGAACACTAAAATGAGATCTCCACTAAAGATCTTAAAGACCACTTAAACATCCATCTCTTTGGTGTAATCTAGGTATAGTTTGGCTTGGAGGTGGAAGAAGGGGTCTGAGTGAACTGTCATGAAAGTCTGCGTTTTTTTTGTGTTTTTTTTTTTTATTTTGCCAACCTTGTGTGCCTACTATCCAGTGGAGAAGGGTGTCCTTAACTCAGCCTCGTTCATTTTTACACATTTGAGCATAATTTAAAAATAAGTAAGTAAAATTAAGAACGTCCTAAGTCTCCTGAAATTCAGAATAGTGATTTGTCTAAAGTTGACTGTTGAATTTGAGTATCAGTCTGTTATTCATTGCCTGAACAGCTGATCTCAGGCTCTGAAAGAGTCATTCTTCAGACTGGTTTCATGGGTGATAGGGAGCACCTGATTTGGTCTCTTCTGACTCAGTAAGGGTGGGCCTTCCGAGTGAATAAGACTCACTTGATCACTTAATAACTTGGAGGAGTCATAAATTGATAAAGTTTTGGAACAAAGTAAAAATACAATTAAATCCATGAAGTCGTCTTAGGTCCTTGTTTAAGTTTGACTTAGTCTCTTTCTGAAGCTAAAAAAAAAATAAAAAATTACTAAGGAGAGGATTCTGGGAAGAGCTGGACTTTGTTACTGGTAAACCTTGTGCTCATAATGATACTGAAGCAGATCTTCACTCGCATTTGATTTGCACAGCAATATCAAACTTAAGCTAGGGAGTCTCTCAAATAGAAGTCAGTACTGATAGGGGAAGGGGATTTCCATTGCTGCCAAGCCTGACCCCTTCACACCTCTTCACAGTCATCATACTCCTCCTTGTCCCTTGCCTGTCTGGACTGTATTTGAACTCTTGTTAACCTGCCTCCTTGGCTGTGGCTTTGTTTTAGTCCAAAATGAGTAATTGGCAAGGCAGTGCATCATATCACTGAGTTCAGCATGGTGTCATCCCTTTTCTCCATGCGAAACCTGATCTGATCCATTGACTGCTGGAATGCTGCCTTGGCAGTCTTTTATCTGCATGCCTTAAACTCATAAACATCTCTTTCTGATTAGGTAACAAGAGTTGGTATTAACTTTAGCCCTGATGTTGTCTTGAGCATATCTTATCAACAACTGGGCTCTTGTCTGTCTTCGTTCTGAAGGCCTTGCTCTCACAGGAGCTGTACATGTCTTTGCAGAATATCACATCACTACTGCCCTGTCTTTTTGTGGGGAGAGAGTAGGGAGGGGTGGAGAGTGAGGATGAGCTCTGCTCCTTCTTGGAGAGGTTTCTTTTCAGAGTGGCCAGATGTTTTAGCCCACAGCTGTCTTTCCTTGAGCTGTCAAGCCATGTGTAGAGCCTTGAACCCTGTAGGAAATTTTTGATTTCTCATTCAAGTTTGGCAATAGTTTAATGAAGTTTAGTTATCTGGGCTCTGTGGTAGAATCATTAAATGGGAAGTGCTTAAAATATATTTAAGGCAGCTAAAGGGCACAATGGATATAGTGCCGGACTCAGAGTCAGGAAGACCTGAGTTCAAATCTAGGCTCAGAGATTTATTTACTAGTTGTGTGAATGTGACCCTGAGAAGTCACTTAACCTCTGTCTGAGTTTGTTTCCTCGTCTGTAAAATGGGGATAATACCACCTACTTCCCAAGGATGTTTTGAGGATCAAGTAAGATAATGTTTGTAAGGCCCTTAGCACAGCACCTGGCACATGGCAGGGGCAGGTGTTGCCCTTAGGAGTACTACCCCAGCCCCATGTGAAACACTTGGCTGACGGTAGTTCTTCTCTGGAAATGTGATCTCTTAGTGCAGAGCTTATTTCTGAGAGAAATTGTAGCTGAATCAGTGTGAAACTACTGCTTAGATGACATGCTCCTAGATGCATGAACTCCTGTTCAGTTTAACCAGGGGACATTCAGAAACCATCACTGTGTGTGGCCCCAGGTACAGGTGTTTGCAAAGACTGCATCTGTTTGGTCTCCACAGTTTCATAATCTTGGTAAAGTTTGAGGGGCAAAGTGTAAAGCACCAGCTTTAGAATCAAGAGACCCAAGTTGGAGTCCCAACTCTGATCACCACTAGCTGTGTGAGCCTAAGGAAGCACTATCTGAACTTTGGGGTCTTCATCTGTAAGGTGGGAATAATCACATTTGCAGTATTGTCCCCCAACCCCCCCAGGCCTGTTGGGAGGCATGAGCTTTACTCTGTAAGTATAGAGTGATTACTGTCAGTATCATTAAGCTCAAAAGGTACAGGCCTGAGCTCCTTGAGATCAGGCTCCGGCTTGTCTTTCTTTGTGTCCCCAGTGCTTAGCTCTGGGCCTGGAAGGATAGACCCATAATGAATGCTTATTGACTGACTCCCATAAGAGGTAAGTTGAAACAGAAGCTGTGTAGAAGTCCTCTGAAGATTCGGCCTACAGATCATGCACGTCAGCTCCTTGGGTACTACACTCTTGTGAGATGATCATATCTCTGTGAGATATACAGACCGCCTGCTGTCCTGGTGCCTGGATGAACGTTTAGTATGCTTCGGGCCAGGCAATCCACCTTAAAAAATGTGTTTTCAGAGCCTTTGGAGATATTCAGTCCCTAACCTTCTTTTCCCCTGTGCTCAGCTCTGTCTACAAGGACTCCAACACCCTACACCTTCCCACAGAGCGCTTTTCTCCTGTGCGCCGGTTTTCTGATGGGGCCGCAAGCATCCAGGCCTTCAAAGCTCACCTGGAGAAGATGGGCAACCACAGCAGCATCAAACAGCTGCAGCAGGTAAAGGAAAGGCTGCAGGTGCCACTGGAGGAATATGCTTAGTACATACAGCCCAGACAGGATGCCCAGAGGAGTTAAATACCCATGGGGGGCCCCTGCCGTACACATCAGCAGGATTACAGCTTATGGCTTAAGAAAAGAGTAGTTTTCTTTTAAGGGGTCTCTGCTCTTTAATTAAGAACCCACTTGCCATCTAACACTATCAAAAGACAAGACTATGTTACTGTCCCTAGGATTCCCAAGAGCATATCTTGAGTTTGGGTTGCACCTTTTTCTTCCAAAGAATCCTGGCATTTCTTTACGGGTCAGTGGTCTGTGTGAGCCTGTGGTTACTGCCTGGTGTAACTGGGATGCCTTGGTGCTCCTTGAGTTCAGAAATGTGCCTTTAGGCTCAACGTGAGGCTCTAATTTAATCTCAGCCTTCAGGATGACTGAGCTTTGAATGGCACAATATATGTCCATGTGTCTTACAGCAGACCATAGTCTCCAAGTCATCATGGGTCAGCAAAGCTGGAAGAGGGGACTTCTGCAGCTTCTTCCTTATGTCTCTGTATGACAGAGCCTGGTTGACTATATTTAGCACACAAATATAAACATGTCAGTTTCTCTGTACAAGGACACTTCATCTCCTGTGACTTTTTCTGCCCATGAGACTGTGGAGCATCTGCTGGGATCAGTGCATGGCATGGGATTGGCTCCATCGAATCCATATTAACTGCATTCATTACAGGAGTGTGAGCAGCTGCAGAAGATGTATGGGGGGCAGATTGATGAGAGAACACTTGAGAAGACCCAGCAGCAGCATATGTTATACCAGCAGGAGCAACATCACCAGATTCTACAGCAGCAAATTCAGGTAGGCCTCTCCAAGTGTAGGAGGCTTTGATTTCCCACTAATTTGTCTCTTAACATTGAATGAAGTTTTTTAAAGGAGTATTAACAGTAGCCAACATTTATATATCCCTTTTAAAGTTTGCAAAGTGCATTACATGTATTCCCTCCTTTTTAGTGATATTTTAAGAGTTGACATGCGCGATGAAATGCAGAATCTTAAGTAACTAAGCTGGGAACTGAATAAGATAAGCAGAAATCTTAGTCGTGGAGACTTCTACCTTTTTCTTCCAGGGGAACTGTTCACAATAATGTTGTAATTCAAAATGATTTTTCTTTATTGATTTTAGGATTGTATCTGTCCTCCTCAACCCTCTCCACCTCTTCAGGCTACATGTGAAAACCAGCCAGCCCTTCTTACCCACCAGCTCCAGAGGTGACAAATTGTTTTGCTTTAAATCCAAGCTATGTCATCAGTAAAGACCTTTAGGCCTAACTGATTTGGCACAGAGAAGCTGTTAGCCTTTTAAGCCCTTCCCCCTGAAAGTTTGCATTTTAAAAGTGGAGTTGCTAAGACAGTATTTGGTTTAAATTTCAAAGAGCAGGATCCTTTAATTCAACTGAACAATTATTTATTCAGTGCCTACAATGTTCAAGACACTCCTCTAGACATGTTTTTGAAGTCATACCCATTTGTGCATTTTTATTTCTACTTGCTTTGTTGTGCAGAGAATAAGAGCGAGCTGAGGCCTGGGTTCAAGGTAAATTTAGGTGTGGATTTATTAATTAAGCACAACTGCCTGCAGTATAAACTCAAATCAGGCAGCCCCGAATTGGGGTACAAACAGTGCTTATAAAGGCAAAAACCACAGTTGGGGAGGGGAACTAGCATAAGCAATGACACACAGAAGCCAAGAATTGCCATTGGTTAGATCTATAGCTCAGGGCTAATTTGGGAAGATGATGCAAAGATACAAGGGTGTCCCTTTCCTGGAATAAGGAAAATATAAAACAGGGAAGAGGGTCGTTGGGTAATGGGGACAGGCTAGGGTCATATTCTGAGTACAGGGTGGTCTCTTCTTAAGATTAACTTGTACCATAACCCCAGGACTGATTCTTTTACATAGTGATAATATACAGAATGCAAATTCAGGAAGTAGGGGGGTCAGGGGACTACGCCTTGGGCAATATGCTTAAGCTGTTTCAAGTTATTACAGGGTGTAGGATAGCGACAAAGACAAATATAAAGGGGCTTAATAGTGGGCTCCAAATCAGGTGGCATGTGATTTGGGTTTGGTCGCAACAGCTTATTCCTATTACATGGGTAAACACAATGACTTGTTGTAAGAGACTGAACATAGGCTCCCTTTGGACTCTGCTACTGCCTTTTATGAGGGGTCTGGTAAGCTAGGGAGAGTTATTGATTAGAGAGCACTATGGATGGTGTGTAAATCACGTGCTTTGACAAAGCTGCTCTGTCTGTTACGTAATTCTTTAGTGATTGAAGTCAACGTCATGCTTGTGATGGGATCTTGAGACATTTGTTTCTGTTTCTCTTTTTAAGGTTGCGGATTCAGCCCTCCAGCCCTCCCCCCAGTCACCCCAGCAACCATCTCTTCAGGCAGCCCAGTAACAGCCCTCCCCCAGTCAACAGCACCATCCTCCAATCTCATGGTGAGTGGGAGAGCTAGGCAGAACCATGTATCACATGGAAAGGGGAAATAGAATTTCTTATTAGTTCTAAGCCAAAGAACTCTAGTATCCATTTAAAAACAACAACAACAAACCAAACAACTTTCTCTGCGAAATAATATATTTATGCCATAGCACGCCTCTCCATGTCTCAATTTGATTCCACATTCTGTCAGACTTTGGATATTGGTGAGGGGGTCATTTTTCTGACTAGCTTCAGGTAGAAAGACCTGTAAGGATTTGTTTTTACAAAACAATTTTAGTCCCTTGGTAATAACACAGCCTAGTCCCCTCAGGAGCCTCTAAGAAAAACTAAATTGGGTTTTTAGATGATGTCAGACTAAGATTCTTTATTAGCCCCGAATTTCTCCTATTTGACTACTAGCCTAGTTGCTTAGATACTTAGAAAATACCTTCTCCCTAGGTGCTGCCTCTCCTTCCCAGTTTCAAGGCTTACCATCCCGAAGTGCAATCTTCCAGCAGCCTGGGAACTGTTCTCCTCCCCCCAATGTGACACTGACCTGCATGGGCCTACAGCAGCCTGCCCAGTCTCAGCAGGTGACCATCCAGGTACAGGAGCCACCTGACATGCTCAGCAGCATGCCAGGGGCATCAGCAGCCGGGCGGGGCATGTCCCTCAACTCCTGCGCCAGTCAGATTCAGATGCAGCACCGTGCCAACCTGATGGCCTCCCTTACATATGGGCACCGCCCATTGTCCAAGCAACTGAGTGCCGACAGTGCAGAGGCCCACAGGTAAGGCCTGACTAGGATGAACTGAGAAGACTCTTCTTACTTTTTTCCCACAGAAAGATGAGGGGGAAGGGAGAGTTTGTTTGAGCCATGTCACTGGATCAAATTCTCCCATTATATTCTAAAATCATACTAGAGACTTGGGGGGGCGGGGTCATTGTAAACTGTTCAGTGATCCAGGGTCAAGGTACTCATGAGATAAAAGGAGAAAATGGCACACTTTATTCCTGTTTGCCTGAGAAGAGAAAAACAGCAGCCCTTTACAGTAATAACTTTTCAGAAACCTTGGGCTGTGTCTCCTCTAGCTTCCCTTCCCATCTGTCATTCTCTCAAGGAACCAGTTCGTCTTAATTACCCAGAAGACATTTCAAAACAAACCAGTAACTTTCTCCCAGTGGAGCTGGTCATATGTCTCTAGCTCCCAGAGTCCCTTTTGACCATTGCCTGGGAGATGGGAAGATAGGAATGGATGAAGGAGGCTGGTACTTCAGGCCCAGCAGGCTGTCTTTCAGCATAGCCCTCCTCCCTAGGGGCTCCTTGTTGAAGGAAGGCAATAGGTATCCTTTGAGATGTCTGATTCCTTGTGTGGATCTTGTGTGTTTACTGTCTTTTGTGTTTGCAGCTTGAACATGAATCGGTTTTCCCCTGCTAATTATGACCAGGCACACTTACATCCCCAACTGTTCTCGGACCAGTCTCGGGCCTCTCCCACCAGCTACAGCCCTTCCACAGGAGTGGGCTTTCCTCCAACCCAAGCCCTGAAAGTACCTGCACTCGACCAGTTCCCTCCTTTCCCTTCCAGCGCACATCAGCAGCAACAGCACTACACCACATCGGCACTCCAGCAGGCTCTGCTGTCCCCCACGCCGCCTGACTATCCAAGACACCAGCAGGTCCCCCATATCCTCCAAGGACTGCTCTCCCCCCGGCACTCACTCACAGGCCACTCGGACGTTCGGCTGCCCCCGGCAGAGTTTGCACAGCTCATTAAAAGGCAGCAACAGCGACAGCAGCAGCAAGAATTACAAGAATTGTTCAGGCATATGAACCAAGGGGATGCTGGGAGCCTGGCTTCCAGCCTAGGGGGACAGAGTATATCAGAGTGCCAGGCTTTGTCATTGCCTTATCAGAACACTGACTCATATCACCACCATCATCATCACCATCACCACCACCACCATCATACCAGCCCCCAGCATCTCTTACAAATCAGGGCACAAGAATGTATCTCACAGGTTTCCTCGCCCACCCCGGCTCATGGTTACGCACACCAGCAGCCGGCGCTGATCCACTCAGAGAGCATGGAGGAGGACTGCTCATGTGAAGGCGCCAGGGATTGCTTTCCAGACAGTAAGAGTTCAAACACTTTGACCAAAGGTTGCCATGAGAGCCCCCTTCTATTAAATACAGGCGGGCCTGGAGACCCTGAATCTTTGCTAGGAACTGTAAGCCATGCACAGGAAATGGGGGTGCATCCATATCGACATCAACCAGTGACTGGATTCAGTAGAAATAAAGTGCCCAGCAGAGGTAAGCCCCCTCCCCCTCTTCCTCATGGAAAAGTAGGTATGTCCGCCACACCCCATCCACGCATGCCTAATCTTGGCATGATTTTGATTGTTGGCAGGGTTAACTGGTAGTTTCTGGTGTTGCTAATCCACAGAAGGCTTTGGGAAGATACTTTAGTATAAAATGGGTGTCGTGATAAGGCTTAGAACTCTGTCTTTGGTGAGAGAAGACCATGGAAAATGCATATCAGTTAAAAGGCTGGTCTGAAATAATTTAAGTTCCTTTGCTTGTATTGTTCTCATTTCAGTTTTTTTTTATACCTGTAAGTAAGCTGGGAGTAGAACTCTAAAGGTGAGCCTCCACATTTCAGTTGTTCCTGGAAAGAGCCCAGTTTGGACATAAGATAAAAGAGCATTTCACTTTAAGAGATTAGCAGGGTGCACCCAGATCCCACTGACTGCACTTTTCTGGCTCTGTTGCTTTCTACCCCTGTAGAATATCCACACTTTTATTCATCCCAGTTAACATTTATAATGTACTTGCTATGTGTTCTATACTATGCTAAGCTGTGGAGCTACAAAGACAAAAATAAAATAATCTTTGCCTTCAGGGAACTTAGACTCTACTGGGGGAGGCATAATGTATACAAAAATAAGTAAATACAGGGTTATTTAATATGGGAGTTGACAACAGGAGGCAGACCTCAACTGAACCTTGAAGACAAGACAAGGATTCTCAGAAGCGGAGATGAGGGACATGGAGGACTTCTTTATGAGTGCAAGAGGGAAGAATGGAGGTCTCAGGAAAGCTAGTCAGCAAAGTTGGCTGAACTGAAGACTTTGTGAAGGAAGTGTAGCGTGAAATGAGGCAGAATAGGTAAGTCAGAACCAGATCGTAGAGATCTCTAAGCACATCACTGAGGAATTTATATGTTAGCCCCATGTTCCTCAGTCCAGAAGAATCACTTTTTTCAAGGATAAAGGACACAATTAGGTTCAATAGTGGGGGGGGGAGAAAGTGAATGAACATAAGAAAGGAGATCTGTGGAGTGTCATAGTGGGCATGTGCTGGATCAAGTCAGTAGGCCTGTTTCAGTTCTGATTCTGACTCCGCAACTTTATGGCACCTTATTGGTTTACTTAAATATGGCAGCCACAGCAAGAAAGGTTCTAGATTCACTGGTTTTAAATTCACTGTGCTCAGGTCAGACTATTGCTGAAATATGGTATTCAGTTCTGGGCACAGTAGTATAGATGAAGCTTTGGGAAGGCAAATGTGACAAGAGAACTTCAAAGGAAAAACTTGGGAGAACATTTATCATTTTTTTCTAGATATCTGAAGAGTTGTTACATAGAGGAATTATACTTGTTCTCCATGGTCCCCAAGGACCCAGATTGTGAACTAATGGAAGACAAAGCTTTCTGACAGCTAGAGCAATGAGAAAATAAATTGTACTTGGAGTTACTTAGCTCCCCGTGATGAGAGGTCTTTGACTACATGGCAGGGATATCTCAAGAGGAGATTGTATGCTTTTTGGAGTGTTTAGACTAGATGACCTGAAATCCCTTCTAATTCTGAGATTCTACGACTCGGACTTTGCTAAGCTGTAGTTTTCCCAGCTATTTTTTTAAAAATGCAAATGCAAGGAGTGGCCAGGTGGCTCAGCGAGTAACAGCACCGGCCCCAGTGTCGGGATGACCTGGGGATCGAATCCGGGCTCCGATACTTAGCACCACACCCAGAAATAACTGGCCATGTAACCTTGAGCAAGTTACTTAACCCCAATTGCTTTAAAAAAAATAAAAATAAAAAAATGCAAATGCATATTAAGCAACTACTATGTGCCGGGTACTTTGTAGGGTGCTTGAGATACAAATACAGAGAATGAGACGATCCCTATTTTCAAGGAGTTTACATTCTATCAGGAAGACAAATGTACATAGGTAAAAATAAACGAAGAGAGAATAAATATGAGATGATTTGGGAGGGAAGGCAGTAGGAGTTGCAGAGAATCAGTAAAGGCTTTATGTAGATGGTGGTGCTTAAACTGCATCTTGATGGAAAAGAGGGTATGTTTGAGGCTGAGGTGAGAAGCATATTCCAGGAATTCCAAAGCAAAGGCCCAGAGGTAGGAGATAAAGTGTCAAAGATGAAGGCCATTTTGGCTAGAGCACAGACCACAGGAAAGGGGGATAGGATAATGTAAAACGTTGGAAAGATGGTTTGGGGCCATGTTAAAAAGGACTTTGAAAACCAAATATGAAGAGTTCAGTAAAAAAGATACAATATCTTTCATATCTGCTTGGCTGAGTTTTCTTAAGGCTTAAATGGGATAATATCTGTTGAAAATGTTGGGTAAACTATAAAGTGCTATACAAATATAGGATGATATGAGCCTGAGATTTGGAAGTTAGACGCCAAATAGCATAGGACCTGACAGGACTCAGTGTCATTTTGTCACTTGCAGGAAATGTTCTTTTCTCTGACTTTACAAAGGATAGTTGCTTTACCCTTTTCCCCTCTTCCCCAAAAAGAAAGAAACAAAGAATTTATTCTTATTGGCTATTGCTGGAACATGATGTTCTCTTTTGATTATAGCCTTCATCTAGCAACAGAAGATTTCTGGCCCCCTGTCCCATACTCATCAGTAACTTTTTGCTGTTAGCAGTCAAATATAAAGATAGAAGAGATAGTGCTATCAAAAATCATGCACCTTTGCCTGCTCTCTCTTCTTGGCTAGCTTCCATTTCTCTCCTGTCCACTGCAGACTCTTACCTTTGGTTCTCATAAATGACTAAACTTGGGAGGGAACAGGGTTTAAAAATCAGTTGTACAAGTGAAAGATGGAGCTGGCCAAAAGGACCACATTCATGTGACGAGATTTATTGGGGCTAACTGGTCACAGGACTGACAACTATGAGCCATTAGTATGACATGGCTGTGAAAGTATCTGATACAGGCCAAGGCTGCAGCAGCAGCAAATTCTCATCCATTGCTGGGGGTAATGGAGTCTGCACATGGAGTACTTTTGCCAGTTCCCAGCCCCCCTTTTTGAGAGGAACACTAATAAACTGACTTCATCCAAAGGAGGTGACATGGTCAGTGGTGGATCTGAAAACCATGCTGTCTTAGGCACAGCTAAGAAAACTGAGGATTTTTAGACTGGAGAAGAAAATTAATCTATCAACAAACTTTCAGAAAAGGGCTTTCTATCTGCTAAACACTGTGCTAAGTGCAAGGTTACAAACAAAAAGAAAAATATTCCTACCCTCAAGTATCTTACATTCTAATGCACGAGACAACATATATAAATCAAAACATAAAAAATGAAGACAGAGTAAATGAAAGGTAACCTTAGAAGAAAGAGATGGCACCAGCAACTGGGAGGACCAGGAAAGGCCTCCTGAAGGAGGGTATATTTAAGATGAATCTTAAAGAAAGGCAGGGATTCCAAGAGTCGGTTCAGAGGCTGGCAGAGGGAATAGCATTTCAGGCATGGGGAATGAGAATTCCAGTTATAGAGATGGGATTTGGAGTATCTAGTGGAAGGTATAGCAGTGAGAGGCCAGTATAGCTGGATTGGAGAGCTTGCGGGGTATAATAGAATGTAAGAAAGAGTGAAAGGAAGTAAGGGGCCAGATTGTGAAGGTTTTTTAATGCCACAGGATCTTATATTTGATCCTACTATTAATTATTGAGTGGAGGACAGGAGAGTGACATGGTCAGATGTACTCTTTTGGGAAATTAATTTAGCATTTGTGTGGAAAATGAATTGGAGTAGGAAGAAATTCAGAGCAGAACGACCTACTAGAAAGCTATTGCTCTAGTCCAGGGAAGAGGTGATGAGGGCTTGAGTGATGACGGTGGCTCTTTGAAAGGAGAGGAGCCACACATTAGAAAGATAAAGAAATTACAAAATTCCACAGCTGTGTAATTTTGAGACAGGCAATTGGGGCAACAGAGTAAAGTTGAGTATGACATGCAAGTTATGAATCTGAATGACTAGAAGGAGGGTGGTGACCTTGGCAGCAATAGAAAAGTCATAAGAAGGGAATTTTGTTGAGTTTGAAATCCTATAGGGCATCCAGTTAAAAATGTCCAGTAGACCATTGGGGATGCAGGAGTAGAGCTCATTACAGACACTGGTGTTGGGTAAATAGATCTGGAATAATCTAGATCGCAGTGATAATTGGACCAGTGGGAGCTGATAAGATCACCAAGTGACTTTATAAAGAGAAAAGAGAAGACTCATGACAGAACCTTGCACCACACTCAGAATTATGAGGCATCACATGAAAATGTATTCAGCGGTATGGGAGTGAGTGAGACAGGTAGGAGGACCAGGAAAGAGCAGTCACAAGAGCCTGGAGAATAGAGAGTGTTTAGGAGGTGAGGTGCCTCACGGTGTCAGACACTTGAGAGGTCAAGAAGAGGCCATTAGATGAGACCACTGAGGACTCTGGATAGAGCAGTTCCGGTTGAATGAGGAAGTTAGAAACCAGATTACAAAAGATTGAGATGAGGGTGTTAGAAGTGGAGGCACTGATTGTAGATAGCTTTTTCAAGGTTAGCTGTGAAGGGGAAAAGAAATATAGGACCTTAGCTGTTTTGAGGAGCAGATATGAGAGAGTATTTGTCCTGGAAAAATGGAGTAGATCGATTTCTCTGTGGCTTCAGAGGGTGGGTAGGACCAGTGGATAGAAGTGACTGGAAGTTTTCAAGTCAGTATCAGGAAGAACTTTCTAGCAACTAGAGCTGTGGCGGCCGTATGAAATAAGATTGTAGTTGGTGTAAGAGTTCAATCGGGAGCTGATTAACCACCTGCAAGGGTGTAAGTGGTCCCAGGTCCCTTAGGGTTCTAAGATTGTATGAATTTCAGAGTACACAACATATCTAGATGAGACATCTTTGAACACAGTTCACATTATTCAAATCTGTTGGCACATGTTTAAAGGACCAATAGTCCTTTTCAAATCTTCCCTGCCAGTGGTTTTCTCTAAATTCATTGATCTTTGTTCTAATTCTGACCCACAGGGGTGGAGTCCTTTTAACTAGCCCACCTTCCTTTTTCCCTCCTTATTCAAGAGAGTCTTTGTCTTAAGTTTTCTCTTTTGGTCTATGAAGGATTTGAGAGCCTTTTGTATTTTAGCCTCAGCTTCTACCCCCATTAGCTTTCAGACCCAACTGGTGTCTTTGTAGCTGCTTTCCTTATTAACTTATTAATTCATTGGTGCCAACTATGAATCCATGTTCTCACTTATCCTTCTGGCCATTGGCATAAGCTGTCATCCTAGCCCTCAGCTTCTAGGTGTTCTCTCTACCTAGTCTATTCTTAAACACCCTTTTAGTTTTCTTCTTTTTTCTTCCCTTTCCACTTTACTCCTAGACAGTATTCTCCTGCCTAGATGCAATTCACCTTATTCCTTTGACAACGGTGACACTATTTTGTGGATCAGAGTTAATCAAGATTACTGTCGTGTAAGTCAGGAGTCTAGTATAATAGGCATTCAAGGCCTTGAAAAGCAATAGCTGTCTTTACTTTTTAATAATCCCATTCTCAGATTCGTAGTATATATGTATAGTTCTAGGCTAACTCCCATTTTCACCCTGGAAAATCTTACAATAGTGATCCCTTACGTATTTAAAATGCTTTAAAAAAAAACAAACCCTCATTTACATTGTAACACAGAAACCTTGGGTTCCACTGCCTAGCCAGTGGGATGACAGTTTCTTTCTCTGTCTTATCAACTTTGGAAGAGGAATTACTGTTACGTGTGGCAAGGCAGGGTGGAGGGGTAGGGAGAAACAATCTATCAAAACTGGGCTTGCTTCTTTCTTTACTTGAAGACTTTCTTTTTTGGTTACATTCCCAATTATAAAAATACAATAAGATAGATAGTATCGAGTGATGTCATGTGAAAGAGGGTTTGACTGTTTTGAATAGCTTTGATGGGTAGCACCAGGAGCCATAGGTAGAAGTTACATAGACAAATTTTCTTTCAGTGTAAGGAAATCCTTTCTAATAGTGAGAGGCTTTAGGAAGGTCTAAGTTCCCCAGCTAGATGACCACTTGTCAGGATGCTTTAGAGAAGACTGCTATGCAGGTATGAATTGAACTAGAAGATTTCTGGGGTGGCTTCCATCTGTGAGTCTGAGTTTCCTCAAAAGTATAAGGTCTTTAGAAGATATCCTTTCTAACAGGGTAGGCAAACAGGGACTCTGGGTATAGGCTTACCTTTTCTATACTCCTCTCTGCGTGTGGCACAGCCAGGGCACTGTAATACATATTTTCATCTGCTTTGCATTTTTTTTATCTTGTTATTAAGTATTAGTCCACACAGTAATTTTGCCAGCTTGTCATTTTCTAGAAGAAGCCACATTTTCTTTTTATCTAAACTATACTGTGTTGTCATTAGTCCCTCCCACTTGGACTAGACTTGGTGCAAGAAAAAATAGCCACAGGTTAGATGTAACTCAACAATCCCTGAAAGAGTTAAATACCCATGTCAAACCCTTGGGCAGAGCAGCTTTGAAGACTCTGCAAATGAATAAAGACAAGTCAACATTGACAGATGCAACAGGACATTGTGCAAGCTGTCCCAGTTAATACACTAGGTGGGTGGTATATGTAGTGATTTCTCAGGTGGAATTAGGCCAGCCAGTCATTTTTTCCCTTGTGTGATCACCTCTTGATCATCTCACCCTTTGCATGTTCTCATTTCTTCTCTGGCAGTCACCTGCCATCAGACTCCATGATCCCCTTTCTCTTCATTTAAAAAATTTACCTTGGTGATCTTTGAAGACATGGAAAAATCAGTAGAAAAAAAGGTAGCTCCAACCTGGCTTACAACCAAGAGTGAATAGCCTTCTTACTGCTAATTTTATCCTCTCCCTGTCATTTTCAGTTATCCCTTCCCTTTCTTTTTTTTCTTAATAGTATTCAATTTTTTTACAATTACATGTAACATAGTTTGCAACATTCATTTTTGTAAGATTTTGAGTTCCAGATTTTTCTACCTCCTTCCCTTCCCTCCCCCCTCCTCAAGACAGCACGCAGTCGGATACAGGTTATATATGTGTCATATCCCTTCTCTTTCTAACCATTATTCTCTGTCTGTCTCTGGGTCCTTGTCTGCTGCCTGTTCCCCATCCTTAAGAAGTCCTCAATGGATCCTAGCATTCTTACCTCAAGTCCTAAATCTCACTTCCCTTTTGCAAGCTCTCTCTATGCAGTGCCTCTGTTTCTGTCTTCTCAACCCTTTGTAATCTGGCTACTGACCTCATTGGTAAACTAAAACTACTCCCTTCAAAGTTATCAATGTCTTAATAGCCAAATCTGTAGGCCTTTTCTCAGTCCTCATTCTTCTTGACCTCTGGACGACATTTGTCATTGTTGCCCCACCCTTTCCTGGATCCTCTCTCCCTTCAGCATTTTCATGATTTTGCTCTCTCTTATTTTCTTCCTGTTTGATGAATTATCAGCCACTTCCCAGCCTCTAATGCTTTGCCTTGTACCTTCTCACCAGGTCTTTAGAATGATGTCCTTCCTGAAAGGATGGGGACTTCATCACCTCCTGTGGGTTTATTTTATTGCAGTTCTATGCCGTGACTCCCAGTACTCTGTATTCCAGCCCTTGTCGCTGTCCTGAGTTGGACTTTAGGCCTGCATCACCAATTCCTTATTGGACGTGTCTGTTGACTTCAGTGTGTCTTCTCTTCCTCCCAGCCTCCCCCTGCAACGCCTCTCCTGAGGTTTGCTTCCTTGTTGAGATTGTCTTCACCTCACCTTCACTCCCCCACATCTAGTCAGTTGTTAATTCTCCCTCAGTGCATCGCGCACTGCTTTCACTCTCCTCCCACGGCCCCCACCCTGTTTCATGCCCTCTTGCTTTCAGTAGATTGAACATATAGCCATATCCAGTATCCACGCAGTTCATCCAGTACATAGGGCAATAGTCTTATGGCATTTTCCACAGGAAAGAGTGTGTTTCCCCAGCTCTCTCTGACCCCTCACCATGAGGAGGGTTCTCTCCAAAGAATACCCTGGAGACAGCACAGAAGACTTGACTGTGCATGAGAATCGCCTAGGTCACCCTCCGTTTACACTGCTGCAGGGTGTCGTCCTTCACACAACTGACAAATGCTTTTCCCAGCGTGCTGTTGGCATACCCGATACATTCTGGAAATTCTGTTACCTTGAGGATCGGCTATAAATTCCTTTGAAAAGCCATTTGCACCCTGGCTGCAGCCTTCCACACTGTTCCTTTTTCTCCATTTCACATTGTAGCCAGACTGGCCTCCTTGCTGATACTGAAACCCTCATCGCTCATCTCTGTACCTTTTTGTGTCTAGAATGCACTGCTTACTTAGCTCCCTCTTTTCAAATAGCAACTATTATTCAAATAACTATTTGTGTAGTGCTTTACCAAGTGCCCAGGCACTGTGTCAAGTACTTTACAAATATTGCTTCATTTAATCCTCACAACAACCCTAGGAAATTGTGAAGATAAGGAAACTGAGGCAAACAGCCCTGCCACCTGAGACCTTTCCTGTCCCCTCTCCAAAGAATTGCCGCTCACTCTGTTTTGTGAGTGCTTCTAGATGTACGTGTCATCTCTCCTGATAGAATGTAAATTCCTCTAGGGCAGAAACTGCTTCATAGTATGCTCATAGTAGTGAATGCTTGTTGATTGACTTGGGGTCCAAATTTCACTCCCTTTCATTAGTTAATATTTTTATCTGATGACCTCTCAGTAATTTTCCAGAAAGTCTTATCAGCTTTGGTCTCATGGGGACTGTTTCCCAAGGTTTAATGTTCTTCCTCCCTACCAAAAAAACCCAGCCAAACCTTATTTATGCTTCTAGTTGCCAAGCACAAAAATTACATGCCAGCCCTTCTGAATGTTCTGAGGCTTGAACAGAGATAGCCATAGTTACTTGTTTGCTTACCTTCTATTTAAGCACTTTGGGGGGCGGGGGGAGGAATGTGTCCCCTAGGCTATTCTCCTGAAAACTAAAATATCTGAAATACATTTTGCTCATTAGCAAAAACTTCAGTGGTTTCTCTTTCACTGGATTAGACTCCTGTGACTCAGTTGTTCTCTTGTATTTGTTTCCATAGGCTGGCATGAGCACAATGATAGATAGCCCTGTGGCATTAGAAGATGTGATTGCAACAGATATAAGTCATCTGCATAAGGCTATGCGAGCTAATAAAAAATAAAACAACTCTTGGGCCTAGGAGTCAGGAGCTTGAGTTTTAGCCTCAGATATTCCACAAACTAGCTTGTGACTTTAGACATTTAATTATTTATTTAATATAGTTATTTAATCTCTTTGTTTCCTCACTTGTCAAATAGTGAACATTTCTACCTACCTTTTCTTGAGGCCAAAAATAAGAACTACTTTTCAAATAACGGAGTATTATGGCACAGAATTTTGTTGGCAGAACAAAACGGGATTAGTTTCCAGCTTAACACTTCCAGTGTTGGGCCATTTCTAGGGGCTCTTTGCTTTGTCCAGAAACTCTTGACCAAGGCTGGAGAACCTGTAACCTTAAGGCCACATATGGCCTTCTAGGTCCCCAAGTGTGGCCCTTTAACAGTATCCAAATGGCTCTTGACTATGCCTATTGTGAGGGCCCTGGGCTTGGCAGGACTATCCTTCCTATCTACTTCTTTATTCTTTCCCCCCCAAACTCATCTTCTTCCATCTCCCCATCCACACCCCTCTGCCCCACCCTACTCCCAACACTTGATTTCTTTACAGTGAGAACTAGCTGTAAATGATTCACTTGCATAGCTGTTTAAAGGTGTACAAATCCCTTAATAACACAAACTGAATTGCATAACCAGTCTTATTTGTGTATGGTGATTTCACATAGTAGGCATTTGGTAAATGCTTTTTGAATTGAATTTGAATAGAGATTAGTTGGTAGTTTCTCTTTCTGTTTTGCTTCTGTGTGTTCTTTTTCAAGATGATTTTTGTATCATTAACTGTATTAGTAGCTGGTATTTTCCACTGCCACCTCTCTACTACCCTGCTATTAGAGGGACCCCAGTGTTAGAATCATAGATTTAAAATTAAAAAGACATTAGAAGTTGTTTCCAGGGCAGCTAGGTGGCTTAGTGAATAAAGCATCGGCCTTGGAGTCAGGAGTACCTGAGTTCAAATTCAGCCTCAGACACTTAACACTTGCCCTGTGACTTTGGGCAAGTCACTTAACCCCAATTGCCCTGCATTCACCCCTCCAAAAAAAAGCAAAAGAAAAAAAGAAGTTGTTTCCCCTTCATTTTTAAAATGAAAAAGCTCAGGCCCAGAGAGGGTAGTTGACCTGCCCAAAGTCATACATGGGATATAAGTAGGTGGCAGATTCAGGACCTTAGGGTTACCTAGTTCAACCCCTAACCTGATTCAGATGAATGGCTTCAGTCAGTCAATTGACAGGCATTTACTAAAGGCTTCCTATGTGCCAGGCACTGTGCTAAACTCTGGAGATACCAAAAAAAAAAGGCAAAAGCTGCTCCTGCCTTCAAGGCCTTTGCCATTTGTGCCACACAGTTTGTCACTTGCAATCTTCAGATGGCTGTTTGACACTGTCGGTTTGGAATTAAGCTTGATTTTCCCCTGTTTTATTTGAAATAGAGAAGTTAGGGCAACTTGGGTTTGAATCCTGTTGCTGATCCTTCTCTGTGTGACTCTGAGCAAGTCATTTAGCCTCTTTGTTCCTCTGGCAACTCACTGTCCCCTGAATCTTAGATGGGTCACTGTCTGTAATGGTGTAGGGACTTCCACACTGGCACTTCCCCAGATTGACATGTATCAGCCCAGTAAGTGGAGTTAATTCTTCAGAGAAAAGACCTGACAAATGTAATAGGAATCTAACCTTTTAAAACAAAATATTCAAGTCTTATGATGGTGAAAACAAAGGTATGTCCAGGCATTCTTCCATCAGTTAAGATTCTTCCTGATTGTCCCTGAGAACAGAGAAACGGATTTCGACCAGCTATTCTTCTTCAGCTCTGGAGCTGGACCCTGGGGTCACTGAAACACAGACTTTTAGAATAATGCAGCCCAGATTTATGGTTGAGCATTATAGTATTATTGACTTAGAACTAAACAGAAAATTGGAGACTTGAGTTGTCATTCTGTGACCTCAGGCTAGTCATTTAACCTCTTTTGTTCTGAAGTTTCCTTATCTATAAAATGAGGGGGTTGGTAATGCTCCTTCTGCCCTTCTGTGATTCCCTCCTATAGACTCATTTCTAGGGAAGAGGTCACCAGGACCTAGACTCCTCTTCCATGGACCCTCCCAGACTGGGAGCAGAAGCAGCGCAAATGCCAGGGAATTTAGGGCCAGTTAAAGCCTAGTTTTCTTCCCAGCAGTGCTGTGAGTCAGCTGGGGATCATCAGTCAGTATTTGTTCATGTGTTTTTATTGTTTATTACTGCATTAGGTGCTTGTGATATATGAGGCTTGTGTTACTGGGGAAAACTGTATTTCTGCTGACCTCCTCTTTTGCTCTGTCTCCCCAGAATCTGTCATAGGGAACTGTATGGACAGAAGTTCTCCTGGACAAGCTATGGAGCTACCTGATCATAATGGGTTGGGTTATTCAACACGCTCCCCTGTCAACGAGCATCACAGGCCCCGCACCCTACAGAGACATCACACTATCCAGAACAGCGATGATGCCTATGTATGTTGGTGCCCTTCCTGCAGGTGGGAGAGAGGGGGCTGTTCCTCAGAGTCACACAGAAACTTGGAAGACTCTGAAAAGAGGCACTTTAGAATCAGTGCTAGGCAGCCGGCATCTTTCCCTCAATTACTGTCCAACCTCATCTCACACCTATAGGAAGTAAACATATTAGGCATTCTAACAAATTAATTTACAGTACTCCATATTCCATATTCCAAGCTGAGGACATAGGTGTTTTATGTTTCACGCAGGCTTTGGCTTTTAATTTAATATTTTGACCACACTAAGCTCCAAGGGCCACTTGGGTCCATCGACTAAGGAAGCTTCTGATAACCACCTTGAGCTTATCCATTTAGCTAGATCTGAACTCACAACTCTAGACTAAGCAGTCTTAACCATCAAGTTTCCTTCACAGGAGCAGACTCTGAGCATGATTTTGGTTGGGGAGGTCTGATTTTAAAGAGACTGTTTTAAGAGGGTTTAGCCTAATCTAATCCTGTGACCCCTCTCCCCCAGTGACCCTCAGGCAGCATGGAAAGACCACCACACTTGGAGTTAGGGAACTTGGACGCCAGTTCCACCACTGTGACCATGGGCATATTGCTGAATCTCTCTGAGCCTCATCTTCATCTACAGAAAGGAACTAATAATAGTTGCACTACGAGCCCTTTGAGACCCTTAAAGGGCAACATAAATTTGAATTGTTATTACCAACAGCTTTGATGGTCAGTGGGAAACAGGAAAGTCCAAAACTCTGGAAAAATAAGATACCTGCCCCTCCCTACTGCCTTTGCCTCAAGTTCTGAGAGGGTGGGCAGTGATGCTTGGGATTAGGGCCCCAAATGCTTTCAGTACCCCCAGGCCAGGAGTTATTCTTTCCCAACAGCTGTCACCTACCTGCATCTGCCTTCTGTAGGTGCAGCTGGATAACCTGCCAGGAATGAGTCTCATGGCTGGAAAAGCACTAAGCTCTGCTCGGATGTCTGATGCTGTCCTCAGTCAGTCTTCACTTATGGGGAGCCAGCAGCTTCAGGACAGGGATAGTGACGGTAAGGGGCTTCTGAGGGTCCTGGGAAAAAGCAGTAATTTTGTAGGCCACAGGTTTGCTTTGGAGTTGGTGGATGGGGGAGGAGGAGTAAGGTCAAGGGCACAGCTCCCTCTCTTCTTGGGCTATATAGTATGTCTAGTGCCAAAGCTGTAGTGCAGAGTTTCAGGTCAGAAATTCTGCCAATACAGAGAGAGGCTGCTAGGAAATAGTAGGGAAAACACTGAGCTAGGAGATAGTCAGGGAGCTGGATCTGTGTCCCTGCTCTGTCACTCACCAACTCTCTAAATGGGACAAACCACCGAACCTCTTCAGGCTTCAGTTTACTCATATCTAAAGTGGGGATGATCATACTTGCATTATCTTCTTCACAGGCTTATTGTGAGGAAAATCCTTTGTAGGGGAATGTATAAATATGAGTGTTTGTAGTTGTTATTGATGGCAACAGTAAAAGGTTTCCGAATGCACAAAGACCAAAAATTAATTCAAAATCAAACACATAATGAATCCAAGGTGTTTCTGGCAACTCTTGCCTATGTTGCATCTCACAACTTCACTGCAGCCTTAGTTCTGAGCACAAAGTATGCCCACTTTGCACTGCATATGCCTTCAGGCCACAAAGTGCCTTTTTTTTTTTGTCTTTTTGGAGGGAGGCAGGTGGGGCAATTAGGGGTTAAGTGACTTGCCCAAGGTCACACAGCTAGTAAGTGTTAAGTGTCTGAGGCCAGATTTGAATTCAGGTCCTCCTGACTCCAGGGTCAGTACTCTACTCCATGAAGCACCAATGAACAAACACTGCTAAAACCAAAAGGGTTCATGCAAGGAGTCTCTTGAGTAGAAAAGTGTAAGAAGCCTTGGTGTAGACCTGGATAAGCACTTCTGTTGATGTTCAGCAAGAGAGCTGAGCCTAAGAGGAAGCTTCGGCCAGTGGATAGGAAATGCTGCAGGATGCAGCAGTTCAGACGGGGTCTGCAGTCCATGCTGCTACCAGCCCTCAAGTTTTTAGCATATGGAGCCCCAGCCTTATATACCTTTCTCATGATTCTCCACAAGATTTTCCAGCCCTGGAGAATATTTGAGTCTGGGGACATGTTTTCTGTGCATGGCAACTTCTCTTATTTATCATGCTCTGGATTTTTTCATGGGAAAAAGAATTTGATTCAATTAATTTCAAATGCTCAAACATTGATTTAGTGCCTATAGTCAGGTAAGTGGTATAATGGATTAAACAATAAACTGAGAATCAAGAAGACTGTTTGATTCCTGCGCCTGAGACAATTACTAACTGTGTGACCATGGGGAAATCACTGATTTTCTGTTAACTTCAGTTTTCTCATCTGTAATTTGGGTGGGGGGGGGGGAGATGATGATGATGATGGTGATAGTACCCACCTAGCAGGGTCATTATGAAAACAAAATGGAATCTTTGCAAAACACTTCTGTGAACTTTAAAGTGTTATTCAAATGTTGGCTTTTTTAAAAACGTTGTACAAAGCATTGTGCTAAATGCTAGGATATGGGGAAAGGCAAAAACGTGGCCCTGCCCTCAGGAAGGCCCCATTTAAAGGAGAACAACATGCCAACAACTATGCACCTATAAGCATTTGTAGCATCATTGGGAAATAACAGCAGAGGGAAGGCACTAGAAGTGGGAGGAGGTCAGGGATTGGGAAAGACCTCTTCCAGAAGGTGGGATTTGGACTTGGTTGTGAAGGAAGCCAAGGAAACCAGGAGATGGTGGTGAGAATGGAGAGTATTCCAAGCATGGAGGATAGCCAGTGAGAAGAAAAGGCATGGAATCCAGAGTGAGGTGTTGTGTGCAAGAGACAGCAAAAAGGCCAGTTTCACTGAATGGCGAAGTACTTAAGAGGGCAGCAAAGTGTAAGAAAACTTGAGTAATAGGAAAGGGCCAAGTTGTGAAGGCCTTTAAACACCAAACCAAGGTTTTCTGTCTAATCCCAGAGGTAATGGAGAGGTTATTGGGAGGAGGGGGATGACAAGATCAGACCTATGCTTTGGGGAAGCGCATCTAAGTGAAGGGTGGATGGGAGTGAGGAGAGCTGTGTGAGTTGACAGAATGGGATGTATACTAGAGCTGTTAGGAAGATAGAAACAACAAGATTTGGTGATGGGTTGGAGACGTGAAGTGAGTGAGGAGTTTGGGGTAACTTCAGGATTGTAAGCCAGGGTGATTGGGAGGCTAGCTGTGTCCTTGAAGGTGATAGAGGAGTTGGGGAGGGGGGAGACTGGGAAGGAGCTTGGAGTAAGAGATAGTGGGTTGTTTCAGACTTGTTGAGTTTAAGGTGTCTGTGGGGTGTCCTTTTTGAGATGTCTAGTAGGCAGTAGGTGATGTGAGACAGTAGAGAGGTTAAGAAAGGATGCAAGCATTTGTTAGGTACCTACTGCGTGCCGGACATTGTATTAGCATTCTGCAAATATCATCTTATATGGTCATCACAACTCTCAGGTGCTAGGTATCATAGTCCCCATTTTACATTTGAGAATACTGAGGCAGGCAGAGATGAACATAGCTAGTAAGTGTCTGAGGTTAAATTTGAACTCAGTTCTTCCTGACTCCAGGCCCAGTGCATCACCTGGCTGCTTCTGGAGGCTGCCCATTCAGGCTGAGCAAATAGACTTGAGAATCATCCACATGGAAATGGTGATTGGCTCCATGGGAGCTCATGATATCCCCAGGCAAGAGTGGAGAAGGAGAAGAAAAGAGAACCCAGAACAGTGCCTGAGGAGATCCCTCTGGTTAGTAGGCACCATCTGGGTGTAGTTCCAGCACAGATATAGAGGGAGCAGTCCAGAGGCTCTGTGGCCAGAGAGGCCAGGAAGAATGGAGATTGAGGAAAGGCTGCTGATTGGGCGATTTGGAGGATTACCAGTGACTGGAGGGAGAAGCTGTAGTTCAGTGATGAAGTCAGAAGCCATACTGCACAAGGTTTAGATTCCAGGGAGAGGCAAGAACATGGAGACCCCTGCTATGGACAGCTTTCTCCAAGAGTCTGGCCACAAAAAGGATGAGAAGCATACAGTAATCATCAGCAGGGGTGGTTGGACCAAGTCAAGGTTTTTTTGTTTTGTTCTTCTAAAGAATTCATATGTTTGTAGGCAGTAGGCAAGCAGTCAGTAGATAGGGAGAGAGGAAGGTCAGGGAGAGAATGGATCTGATAGAGAGGCAGCCTAGAGGGAAATCAGATCAAGGGAACATGTTGAGGAAATTTGCCTTGCCTAGGAGAATGACCATCTCTTCATATGAGACTGGTGAAGATAAAGACATCTGAGGGATGTGAGATGAGGAAGAGGGGAGAAGTGGGGGCTCCCAGCAAATAGCATCAATTTTTTTCTGATATGAGGTTCTCAGTTTAGAGGTACAGGGAGAGAAAACACCATGGAAAGCTTGAGAAAGTTTGGAAAGATTTGAAAGAGTTGATGTGGTAAGTGGGAGGGTGAATCTATTAGAGAATTGTGAAAAGATTACCTTGCTGCCAAGAGGACCCATTTGAGATTATCTGGGTAACTTTGTAGTGGATAGTTTCATACTGCTGGAAATGGACACAGTTCTTCCCTTCAAAGAGTTTATAATCTAGTAGGAAGATAAGATGTACAAAAACAAATATGATTCCAAGAAGGTATTAAAAGCTGTAAGGAATTTGACCACTGTAGCCCTAGATGGACCGTTTTCTTTCTCTCTTGAAGGTAGGACCGTGTTTCTTCTAAAATGACAGCTCTTTGCCAACTTAGCTAGACATGTAGACATCAGCGATCAGGCTTTGTGATATAGAGAGGTCTTTTTAATAACCAGAGGCATAGGAAGAATACCTATAATCATCCATCCCAGGCCTAAATCTTCAGATCTAGCTCCCTCATTAGAGGTCCTTAGAACTCCCAGTTCTGGGAGGGAAGCTCCTGGGTCCCAAATGAAGTGTCCTTCTTCCTTGTCCTTCTTCCTCCTTGCCAATCTCAAATGTTCCTTTTGTTTTTTCAGGCTGTAGGGAGAGTTTGGAAGGTCAAGAGCCCTCAGACCTGACTGACGGCAGCCAGCACTTACACAACTCTTGTTATCCATCTACATGTATTACAGACATTCTACTGAGCTACAAGCATCCAGAGGTCTCCTTCAGCATGGAGCAGGCTGGGGTGTAACAAGAAGCTAGGTGTGAGTGTCATCCTGACTAGGCTAGGATTGGCATTTGGCAGCTCTCTCACCCCCAAAGGCTTACAGTGTGTGTCCAGTATAGTCTTGCTGGAATCACTTAAAATGAAATAACTCCTCTTCCGACATGGTGGACCTGCCCTGACTTTCTTCATGACTCTCAACCTCCTGGAATTTTCAAAATCAATCAATGAATATTTACTGAGCACCTAACTAGGTGCCCAGTGGAGGATACAGAAGGGATGAAGGCACGGTCCCTTCTCTCTCACTGCTGCTTAGGGGGAGACAAAATACAGGCACCAGACTATAACAGCTTAAAACTGTAACCAGCGTATGCTAAGTGTCACATGCGCAGTGTATATCCAAAGTGTGAATGCTACACACATTCAGAGAAAGCCACCATTTTAGCTGGAGGTGGCTGGTCAGGGAGGAGGTATATTTGGTCTCTGCCTTGAAAGATAGGTAGTCGCTATGCCGGCAGCAAGGCAGTGGGAGGGATTCTGTTGGATGCCAGGAAAATAGCATGGGTAGAGATACAGAAGTGAAAAAGAGTAATACATGTTGGCTGGGACAGTTTGCCATGAACAAGGGCAGATAATGTCTCCAAAGTGACTGAGTTCACTAGTCTGGGCTTACATATGGAAAAAGCAGGAGCAGGTTTAGGATCCCAGCTAGGAAGTGGGCATCCACGCCTTGGGGGCTGTGGGCACATACAGCAAGCCTCTGAGATGGCTAAGGGAAGTGTGGGCGCTCTGCTCCCAACTAATGGCACGTTCTTGCCCCAGACTCTGATTCTTCTTTGTTTCTTCTCTGTTGCAGGTTTTGTGTACAGCTTGGGAATAAAAAAAGTTCATTTTAAACCCACAGTATCTAGCAGCATCGCGCCAAATCGCCATTGTATTTTCCCCCAGCTGGAATATCACAGCTCCTTCCCTCCTATCCAGTCCATCAGTGTGCTGTTCCTTGGGGTTCGGAGGGTGTTCTACCATGTTGGCCTGTATGACCAAGCTACCGAGGAAATAAATGGGAAATGAGAGTTCTCCGCTTTTGGCAAAAGTGTATTTGAGTTTTGTGTTTTATTTTGGAAGCTGTTTTTCTTTTCTGTCTTTTCAGAGACAGGAGGGATGACTGAGGTGTGGATGGATGCCTAGGGTCTCTGAGCCACCACCCAAAGCAGTCCTCCAGGAAGCCCCCTCATCCTTGCCAGCATCATCAGATGCCAAGAACAAATGTAGAAGACAGCCTTCCCTATAATCTACATGTCAGGGAATGGATGGGAATAGGGGATAGGGTCAGATCTAGCCTTGGCAAGCAATAAGCAAAGTTTAGGAGACCCTCAGCTGGGACCCTGTGAGTCTTCACAGCTGAGACCCACTAAAAAGACTTCCCCAGCCTGGCAGGCTATTAATGGAAAGCCAAAGTCCTACCAAAATCTTAGTATTGCGGCCGGTAGTAGCCTGGAACAAGGTCAGTCTCACTGCACTTCCTTCGGGGAGCATGTTTGTGGCACACAGAACCCCTCTTGTCACCTCCAGAGCCGGTTGCCTTTACCATCCCTTTGGTAAGCCATCCCTTCTACCCATGGACAGTTAGAACACCCAGGAGTGGTGCAATCTGCTTTTTGTGGCATCTTTCATTCTCCTTATTTTTTATTGCGCTAAAAGGATTGTTTTTCCATATATATATACATGTATGTATATGTGTGTATACATATACATATACATGTACATACATACATATATATATATAATTTACCTTTTCCTTTCAGACTATGCCCTCCCTCCAGCCTCCCTGCCACAGCAAGAACAGGAGGTTCTCTTGGCTCCCTCCACATTCCCTACCTCCCATCATCCTCAGCCCCCTTATTCTTCTTGATCATGTAGGAATTGTTTTTGGTAAATGTTGTTATTGTTATTATTATTATTGTTATTATTATTAATAAAGACAAAAGGAATTTCTGTTTAAAAGAGAAATGTTTAACTAGATTCTGTTCTATTTGAATTGTGACTTGCACCTTTATTCAAAAAGTATTTTATTTCCTTTCAATGACACTGTAATTGTGAGCACTTGTTATTGGTGCCAGTGACTCCTGCCGTGGTCTCCTTCGCCCTGCGGATGCAGTACGTGCGCCGTGGCTCTTGTTTGTCCTCCTCTTGTCTTCGCTTTATTATTACAAACCAAAGCCTTCTCTGCTGGCGGGGGCTGGGAGAGTATGTGGGTTCATCTCCTTTTGAACATTTGGGGTTTTTTTTGGGGGGGGGTTGGTTTTTTTAATGAGACTTGACTCTTGATCCTTTTATTTTTTCCGTTGGGGGAAAAGAGAGGAAAATATCCCTAGTGTCCTCCCAAGACCTTCTCCCAAATTTGCACAGAAGGAAATGTGAGACCAGCATGGCTGATGCAATGCTGCTGAAAGTTTACCTCTCCTCACTCCCACCTCAAACCTTCCCTCCCCCACCTTTAGCCAGCACGGAATCAATCTCCAATTGAAAGAAGGACATTAGAGAACCTGGAGCCCTCGGAAGTATCTCCCAGCAGATGGATTTCTACAGGATGGGGAGCTTTTTTGGGTCTCCTGTGTTCCTTTTCATTGCCCTGTCCAGGAGTGAGATTCCATTTTCTACTCTAATTGTGATTTCTTTGCCTGCCCAGCAGGAAGGTACCAAGAAAACACTGAAAGCATTTGTTTGACTTTTCCATATCCATCCTGTCATAGTCCCTCTCTCCTCTACTTCCCTCCCCCCTACTCTGTTTTGTTTACATGATACTGTATTTCTGGGAAAGCAAACTGCCACCCTCTAGCAAATCCAGATGCAAACCAGTGAGTTTATTAACCGTGCCATCTTGCATACCACACTTTTTTTTTATCATTGCTTTGTATTGTAGTAACCAATACGTGCAGTATATGTTGAATGTATATTAATATACTTTGCTATTACTTCTGTTATTTGGAAATGTCATAAGTATTTTTTCTTTCTCATTTATGTTGGACTGAAAAAGGGAAAAAAAAAGATTTTAACAAAACCTACCACCAGACCCAAGTTGCAGTCAGAAGACCTTTAGTCCACTATTTTTTTTGTGGGGCACTTAAACAACTAATAACCTAGTTGAACAGTGGGAGATCATGATAAATAAAAACCTGATTATGATCTTATGTCAGTCTCTTGTTTGCCTTCTGATTCGGAGAAAGAACCTAAGTGATGTGAATACTCAAGGTTAGGTTGAAAGGCTGTGTAGGGTGCCACAAGGCAGGGCACATTCAGTCCATCCTCTCAGCCTTCTGAAATAATCCCTCTCTGGAGAAGCCAGAATTCAGCTTTCCCCTGAGTCCTCAGCACTCGGGTCTTTTCCCTTCAAAAAGAGGGGTTCAAACTGCTCAGCTTAATAAAAAATAGGCTCACTTGGAGGGTGAGGGGCAAAGGGTTCTCACCATAGACAAGGGGCCATTCAGAGGGCTCAGTTGGCACCCTAGCGGACTGAGTCTCGTTACATTGCTGTTAGTTTTCTCAGCAAAATGAGTGTGATGATACACCAGCTAATTCAGAAAGTGGTTTGGAGGAAAATATTTCAGCCTTCAACATTACCTTGGAACCATAAAACTCCTTTTACTTGATGACCAGCATGCTTTTCAGCACCCAGACTTCAGAGAGCTGGCGAGAATTTCAAGAGCCTGCTAAGGAAAGGTTTGAAAAAGACTAATAAGATCAATAAGGAAATAAGTTGCTGGAATTGGGAATGAGGCCTGGGAGAAAGCCTGAGTTATCCTCCTGAGCAGCTGTCAGGATGGGCTGCTTTTTTCCTTGGGGATATTAAAGCATCATAGAAATGCAAGAAACATTTATCAAGCACCTATGTGCCAGGCACCTGCTAAACAGATAGAATGCTACTATTACATGTGCGCCGGGCCAGTTCAGCCCCATTCCTTTATAGGAAATACCCGTGAGGACCTTCCTAGCCTGGGATTTTGCTATCATTTCTAAGATGGGCCAGCTCCTCGAGGGCTCACTCTCAAGTTGCCTTGAGACTGGGGAGAATTGTCTTGGAGAATAAACAGCATGCATCCAGATGTAAAAATGAGGGAATTCTGGGAAGTCCTTTATCTAAAAGCAACATGAAACAGTGGGTAGAACGTTGGACTCAGAACCAGGGAAGTCTAGATTAAAGTTCCTTCCCTGACATGTGCTCATTGTGTGATCTTGGGCAAATTACTTAACCTTCCAATGCTCTCAGAAGTCTGTTAAGTTGTAGCGAAGGCACTGACCTACACTGGTCTCTACAGGGTTTCTTTTCCAGATGTTCTCTGTACCAATGAAATCCCAGGTCCATTTCCTATCTCTTTTTGTCTGTTATTAGACCCTCTCACCCCACTCCTTGAATCGAGCTTGTTGTGCATTCAGAGACCAAATGGTTGTTTATCCCTCTAGTCTGTTGGGTAGAACTGTTCTTACCTTGGAGTGCCCTCATTTGTGAGAAGAACAAAGCCCTCTTGGGGGCCTCTCCTGGGACCCAAGCCTCTTTGTTGCCTGGATTCAACATAAAGCTGACAAGGAAGTAAATCTTGTTCTTCGTGACCATCTTCCACCCAGATTCCACCTCCAATACCTCTTCTTACCAGACCCATGATAGCAGTGCTCAGGAGCTATTCAGAGCCCTCCCTCCAGTTCTCTGACTCCTAATCTGCTATGGTTTAGAAGTCCTTGGCCTTAAAAAATGCCTCCACCTTCTCCTCCCCCCCATACATACACACAATGTCCTACTCTAACTGATCAAATTCTGCCCCAGCCCCCTCTACCGTACATTCATTCCATGAGATTTATCTGATTGAAACAGTGTGGTCCTTTCTCCCAAGAATTGTCATTAAAAAGACCTCAGAAGATAACAATGTGACCCCTATCAGAAGCATGAATACTCATCTAGCCTATGTTTAAATATTTTCAGTGAAAGCATAAGCTCAGTATTTCAGAAGAGCACAAACCTTCCAATCTTTGGAAGTGGCTATCAGTGTGCCCTCCTGAATCTTAAAGCTAAACATCCAGAATTCCTCTCACTGTTCTATGATCATTTCCTGAGCCCTCCATCCTGGTAGCCTCCTCTGAATGCTCTGTAGTTAGTCAATTTCCATCTTAAAATGTAGTGCCCAGAACTGAGCAAAACAGCCCGGCGCAGAATACAATGGGGTTTATATTTTTAATGGAATTTATTCATCCAAATGAATCTGTAATGTATGGAATATACTTTGGGGAAGAGGGAGATATTCTTAAGCAGTACACTACTCCATCAGCCAGCTGGCTGTCAGTACCCACAATCAACCTATCTGCTATGCACCCATTTCCCTGAAGGTTACTGCTGATACCTGGTCCAGCGACTGTCAAGAGCCCAGGGAAGGGGGAGGGGGAGGAGGGGGGAGTGTGGTATATATCAAAGCAAGCTACTGAACTGAGGGGCAGCACAGTAAGTGCACATATATGTATGTTATATACCTATATATATGACATCTTACTGCAAACCTGTGAACAGCTATATTGTATGTGTGCATACATATACATTGTATGTGTTGTATACACATGCATGGACACACATGTGCACAAACACATATAAGTATAACCTGGAACTAACACTAAGTCACTTTCCTGGGGCTGAATTTTGTCATTTATAAATAGGAATTGGACCAGAATCTATTCTAGGGGTGGGAAACCTGTGTCCTCCAGGCCACATGTGGCTTTCTAGGTCCCTGGGTAAGGCCTTTTGACCAAGTCCAAGTTTTACAGAACAAATCCTTTTATTACGGGGATTGGTTCTGTGAAGTTTGGATTCAGTCAAAGGGCTGCACTTGAGGACCTAGAGGGCCACATGTGGCCTTGAGGCTGCAGGTTCTGCACCCCTGATATAGTCACTATATGATCAGTAAGATCCTTCCAATGCTATGAATCGATGTTTAAGAAAAAGGATCTCCAGACTTGTGTGAGAGCAGCATGTTTGTTGCTAAAAATGCTGTGCAATGTTTGGGTTCCAGACCCCCTGGCCATTATAGTACAGTGGAAAAAAGTTTTCCACTATTTTCTTGGAGTCAGACACTCACTACCTATGTGACATCGGTCTTCCCTGGGCTTGTTTCCTCATTTGTAAAATTGTTGTTGTTCAGTTGTGTCCGACTCTTTTGTGATCCAATTTTTTTGTTTTCATGGCAGAGATATTGGAGTGGTTTGCCATTTCCTCTCTACCTCATTTTATAGGTGAGGGAACTGAGGTAAACAGGGTTAAGTGACCTGCCCAGGGTCATACAATTAGGAAGTGTCTAAGGCTGCATTTGAACTCATCAAGTTGAGTCTTCCTGACTCCAGACCTGGTACTCTATCCACTGTGCCACCTGGCTGTCCTGTTTTTGTAAAATTGGAGGATTGGGAGAAAAAAATAATTAGGGAGCTGAATTAAGCTCCCTCTGTATTTATGATCCTAACCAGTCCCTTTCTCCCAAACTTTTTCCTTCCATCAACTTCTCCCAACTATACCTGCCTTCCTTCTTTCCTTCTCCATCTTTCCCACCCTACAGTGGGGAGCCATTTCCAATTGTCCTAATCTATATCTGGCCACTGGACCCAGATATAAAAAAGTGAGGCTGGTGACTTTGCACTGCTCTGCCTCACTTAAATCCAATTCACTTGTATATCATGGCATCCCCTCCCTGATGTCACTCCTCTTTGAGAAAGAAGGACAAACAACAGCCCTGTCCTATCACATGTTTTCCCCCATTTGTTTATAGCTGAGCTAAGACTTCCACTCATTCATCCTTACCTAACCCTTACCCCTAGATAAGCCCAGGTGCGGACACAAAGTACCTGGATAGGCTTGTTCTGACCATGGAGATCTATGGGAGTATCTGGAGGAGTCAGCTTTCCCTCCCAGGGTGGTTGGGGGCTAGAGTGCATCCTCTGCTTTTGCTCTGGATAACACATTATAGGAGGGACAATGAAAACTCAGCCTGTGCTCACAGGATAAGAAGCAGGCCTGATGGTGAGAAGACTAACTACCATGTTCTTTAAGGAATGGGGGAAAGAACTGGCAATGTTTAACCTGGAGGAGAGGAGGCTTCTTTAGGTGGAACATGATAGCTATCTTCAAGCTATTGTTCAAAGGGCTGCCCAGGGAAATGAGATTAGGTTTGTTCTGCTCAGCCCCAGAGGGTAGAAGGTATGGGGAAACAGATTTTGGCTTACTGTTGGGCATTCCCAAAGTGTTGGTACAGTTTAGTAGCTTAAGATTTTTTTGGGACACCTGAACACCCTATATAAGGAGGAACTCCCTAACAATTAGAGTTGCCCAGTGGAATGGGTTACCTTGGCACAGAATGAGCTCACCGTCACTGGAATTCTAGCAGACGCTGTATGAGGTTGAATTCAAAGACTTCCAAGGTTCCTTCCAATTCTGAGTTTTTGCTTTTTGTAGGTAACCTAGAGATAATGTGTTTGCATCAAGGCTTTCCTCATTGGTGAAAAGCATGATAATTTGATGATCTATGCCTGTGGGAGGGATGGAGTTCACTAGGAATCAGGAAAAGAGAGGTTGTTTCTTCTGGATTTTGCCTTCTAGACTCATGGCTGCAGGTTCTCCTGGGGAAAGGCCTCTGAAGGGAGATATATAAAGAATTCAGGAAAAAGCTGACATGCTTGAGGCACTGGCTGCTTCCGCTACATGTCAGTTCTTGCCTCCAGGAAGCCTTCTTGTAGATACAGAGCGTTAAGTGTGACTCCTGCCAACTACAAGGAACGTCCTGGGCAAATTCTCAGGCTGGAACTTTGGGTTACATGTATAGCTACATATACTTTCCCATTTGATCTTCCCATAAACCCCATGAGGTGGATAACAGGTATTCTTAACGACATTTTACAGGTGAAGAAACCGAGGCCCAGAGAGCATAAGTGATTTTTCTCAAGGTCACATGAGTAGTAAATGAAAAAGCAGGTAGCAGACTCAGGTTCTCCTGGATTCCAAACTGAGGGCTTTTCCTAGCCAGCTGGTCTTGCCCCTATAATCCCAGCAGGAAGTTTTTTCCTCCAGCTTTCAGTAGGGCAAGCAGCTGTCAATACCATTCATTAAGCTACTTCTTGTGTACAAAGTTCGGTAGCAGGTCCTAGGGTGGACACAGAGGAGTGAAGATATACTGTACCTTCCGTTGAGTAGGAATCAGTCCATGAGAAAAACATTTGCAAATCAGAAGAGAAGTTGAGACAGGTAACAGCGAGTGGTAGTATGTCATTCTATACTAGACAGGGTCATCAGTTCTGAGCTAGGCCAGTCCCCACATTTACTGAAGAAGAAACTGAAACCCAACCTAACATCAAATCCTTTGGTCATTTAGCAAACTGAATAATGATGCTGATGCAGATGATGGTGGTGATGATGAAAGACAACATCTGACAGCATTTCGAACTTTGCAAACATATTACCTACATGATGTCTTTTAAAGTCTTCATTAGGTATTATGTGTATGAGTTTTCCCATATCATAGATGAGGAAACTGAGGCTTAGGTGAAGTGCTTTGCTTAGGGTCTGACACAGCTATTGACAAAGCCAGTACCAGTTAATAGCTGAACCATGAGTCAGAGTTCAATGAGTCAGTCAGTGAAATCTTCCCAGAGGAAGAGTTTGAGTCAGGTTTGGGAACAACCTGGGTTAGCAGAGAGAAATCACTCAAAACCCGCTGCTACAGTTTCCCCTGACTTCAGAGACCTCAGTATTCCATTTTTCACTTTTCCTGATTTTTGGGGTGGATAACAGGTTTGGAGACAGAAAAAGTGTTTCTTGCAGAGATTTACTGCTTCTTAAAGAGGGAAGGGTCAGCACAAGTGGTCCCTCCTGGGCCTTTGTGGGGAACCAGGCAGGGCATCCCTCTTACCTCCTAATTTCTCCCCTCCCCCATTCTGTGTGTGAGTCCCTACCTTCTGGGCCTGAGGTTAAGTGGGTAATGGGACTAACCAAGGGAAGAATGTCAGGGTCTTTCTTGTTTCTCATCCAAGGTTTTGAAGAGGAGGGTTAGGCCCCAAAGGAGCAGTGTGGGGCCAGTGTAGTCTAGATCAGGGGTGGGGAACCTGCGACCTTGAGGCCACATATGACCATCAAGGTCTTTGGGTGGGGCCTTTTGACTGAGTCCAAGTTTTACAGAACAAATCCTTTTATTAAGGGGATTCATTCTGTGAAGTTTGTATTAAGTCAAAGGGCTGCACTTGAGGACCTAGAAGACCACATGTAGCCTCAAAGCCACAAGTTCCCCACCCCTGGCCTCAGCTGTGTTCCCCCCCCCCAGCCCCAGCTAGCTTTGCAGGACTGAGATTACACTCTACAAGGGATACTCTTGTCTGATTCCAGCCTATCCCTTGCCCAGTGGACCGTCCTGGATTGCAGAGCCAGAACTGGGTCCCCCTTGGGCAATCACTGCCCCCACTTTCTGTTTGCCTTCCTGCTTAGGCCCAGGATTTCAGGGGAGTGGGGGAGGAGAGACAAGTTTGACCCTTGAACTCTAAGTTCCACATGTCCTTCTGAAGGTTCACCTTATCTCCCTGCTTTAGCCCAACCCTCACTGGGAGCATAAATACCAGCTCCTGAGGAGAGCTACAATCCCGGATAGATTACCTGGAGTGAGTGTTCAGGTAAGATCTGCCAAGTCCATGCTGGCCATTTGACTGGGCTTGCCTGGGACAAACTTGGCCAAGCCTCTGAGGTTGGCTGACCTCCAGGTAGGATGTCCAGTACCTAGCAGGAGAAAGGGATGCAGTAAATGTAGGGAAGGACTCTAGTTATTATAGATCCAGACCCAGACGGGACCCCTTCATTTTGCAGATGAGTAAACAGAGGCCCAGGGTTCTCTCCTCATCCTATGTGGCTAGCCTTGCCTGATGTACTTTCCTCCTCCTCCTCCTCCTCCATTGCTTAAACCTCTCTCCTCTCTTCACAGGTCATAGGGAGAAGTTCTCAAGATGAGAGCTGTGATTTTGAGCCTTTCCCTGCTCTTCCTCACAGGTAGGTACCAACCCCAAGCCCAGTTAGTGAGGCACTCACCTTACTCTCCCTTTCTTCAGAATACACTAGGTGGGACTGGGAGAAAGTGGGTGGCAGGAACACTTAATACAAAATTTACTCTCATTGACCCTGGGCTGAGCTGGGCAACTCTCCCCTCACATACACTGTCTTCTCCCACCAATAGCTCAGAAACCCCTACCCTCTGGAAGCCCAGAGAAAGGACTGAGCAGGTTCTTAGAGTGTCAGGGCAGAGGGTGGTAATGACTGATTCTGTCTTCCTCCTATCCTCAAGGGAGCCAGGCCAACTATTTCTGGCAGCATGATGAACCCCAGACACCCTTGGAGCAGATGAAGGATCTCTTAACTGTCTACCTGAATACCGCCAAGGACACTGGCAAGGAATATGTGTCTCAGTTTGAGTCCTCCTCTATGGGCAAAGAATTGGAGTAAGTAGGAAGAGTTGACTTATCCTGGGACTGGGTGGTACTTGGGGTTAAAAGTTCCTCTGGGTGGTTTGCTGCCCAGGGTACAGAAACATGGAAAATTCAAGCTCAATAAAGGACTAGACAGCCCAGTCTGGACATCATAGGATACCATGCTTTGTTCTGGGTGGGGATGGGGGATAGCCTGAGCGTAGTCTGTCCTATGGTGCCAGGGGAGGAAGCTGCTGGGTCCTCACTTCCCCAAAGGGCTGATTAGAGAGCATCAGTGACTGCTGGGCCCCTGAAGCAGCCAGGGGTGGCTCCCTGCTCCTGGATTTTGCCTGGCGCAGCAGACTTAGAAAGGTTGCCTCCTCACCTTCCTTCCTCCAAGGCTTCTCCAAAGACCAGTTTCCTCTTCTGGCCATTTTTTAAGCTTAAGAAAAGGAGGCATAAGTTAGGAGAAGCCTGACAAAATAGGAATGGGGATGGTGTACCAGAGGTGTCAGCCAGAGTGCATCAGACTCCTCCCTGAGCACCGTCTGCCCAGGGCTTCACCTGACTCTTCCCTTTCTCCCCAATCACTATTCCTCATTTGGGAAGCAACTCACTTCAATTCAAGAAGCACCTACTAATAATGACAGGCAAGGGGCTAGGCTCTGGGAATACAAAGAGAAAAATAATGCCTTCTCTCAAAGAACCTGCATTCTACTGGGAGAAGACAAACAGAAACTCAGATAAGTAAAACAAGCCATGGACAAGATAAGCAGAGTGGCTGGGGGTAGGCACTAACTATTGGAGAAATTAGGCGAGGTCTCCAAGAGGTGGCCCCAGAGCCAAGCTCAGAGGGAAGGGGGGGGGTGGCGCTCCAAGAGGTGGATGGGGGTGTTCTAACTGTGAGCCACAAGCCTGGGCCCAGACAGAGCACCGCTCTGGGCAGCACCCATCCAAGAGCCCTGATCGTCTGGGATGTGGAATGTGGGAAAGGGAAGTTCTGTAAAGTCAGGCCAGGAAGATGGGCTTTGTGGCAGCTAATAATGATAGCTGACATGACTATAGTACCTATTGTGTGCCAGGCACTGTGCATAATTTACAATGATTATCTCATTTAACCCTCACAGCAATCCTGGGAAGGAGGTGCTATTATGATCCCTATTTTACAGATGAGGAAAATGGGGGAAGGCAGCAGTGAAGTGACTTGCCCAGGGTCACATAGCTAGTGATGATGATGATGATGATAGCTAAAAATTATATAACACCTACTATGTGCCAGAGACCGTTTGCTAAGTGCTTTACAATTATTATCTCATTTGATCATTGGGAGGTAAGTGCTTCTATGATCCGTATTTTACAAATGGGGAAACTGAGGCAGTCGTGAGGTGATTTGTGCAGGGTCCCATAGCTGGTGTGTCAGCATCCTGTCTCTTCTCTCCTTAACTGCACAGCCTGAAGATTACAGACACACTGACTTCCCTTGGCTCAGCCTTCGATGCTTTCTATGAGGAGCTCACCCCTACCTACCAGGGACTCAAGGAGAGCCTTGTTAAGGAAACAGAGGGCCTGCGCCAGGAGATGGCCAAGGGCTTGGAAGAAGTGAAGAAGAGCATTCAGCCCCACCTGGATGAATTTGAGAAGAAGTGGCAGAAAGACATACAGGAGTACCGTGACAAGGTCAGCCCCCTGACCGAGAGTCTGAAGGACAGCGCCAAGGAGAAGTTCGAAGAGCTCCAGAAGCATCTGGGCCCCATGGGCACACAACTGCGAGAGCGTGCGCAGGACCACATTGAGACTGTTCGGGAGTTCGTGAGTCCCTACCATGAGAAGATCAAGACCAACCTGAGCCAGAAGCTGCAGGAACTCCGGGAGAAGGGCTTGCCACCCCCCTCTGAATATCCAGCCAAGGTGTCCGAGAAGCTGCAAGAAATTAAGAAAAATTTCATGCCCCTCCTAAAGGATCTCAAGGGAAGCGTTGACCCAATTTCACAGAAGGTCAAAACTGAGCTTCTGACACTACTGGAGGAAACCCGGAAGTCCTTGACCAGCCAGTGAGGGTGCCACTCCCCACCCTCCCTCAACATGGCCTCAGTGACCAGCTCCAATCCAAATTACTCCCCCTTTTAGGCTGTGGGTCATATCTGAACAAGTAGAGCCATAGCCAAAAAACAAATAAGGCTTTCAAGGCAGGCTGCTACCAGCCCCACTCTACTCCTGCCATCAGTGCCACACAGGAGCCCCCAGCGGCATTCCTCTCACTCCTTTGATTCCCTTCCTTCTGGGAATTTGGGGAAGTGATGGATTTGGAGAGGAACCCATGGAGACCACTGCATCCCTAGGTTGGAGTGTATGTATATGTGGTGGGGAGAGAGGAAGGGGGGGGGGTGACCCTCTCCTTTGACTCTTCAGTTCCCCATCCTTCCCTTCTCTGTTTTTTTTTCCTGATTTTGTGAAATAAAGGTGTCTAAGTTATCAAGCAATGCCTGTGTCTTTACTGGAGAGGTTCACAGTTGGCACATCTCTTCCTGAGGGAGTAGGGGTGGGAGAAGCAGGGGCACCGTTGGGGAGGAGCTATGGGACATATACTAGGCCTGGATACAGGTGGGCTCTCTTCTTGTCTGACCTGACTTTGGATAGGAGGGGGAGGGGTCAAGGTAGGAGGTAGATGTTCTCTGTGCTCTCTGACCTTCACCATTCAATCCAATCCAAATAACTCTTGGCTAAAGACTTACCATGTATGTCTAGTGCTCTGCAATCACCCACAGCACTCTAGCCCTTGGCAATCAGTCAACAACAACTGCTGCCTCTGGGCTAGACATGGCTGGGGTTACAAAAGAAGGGGGAGGGGGAACAATCCTTGCCGGAAAAGACTAGAGTGGATCTGAAAAGAAAAAGATAAAGGAATATGGAACAATTAGAGAAGGATACAAACAACATGTAATGGAAATGGGTTTTGTATGACTACACATATGTAATCTTTATCATATTGCTTACTCTTCTCAATGATGGGAAAGCTAGAGAGGTTGGGAATTGGAAACTAAAAATTGTAAAAAAAAAATGAAGATTAAAAATTGCTTTTACATGTAATTGGAAAAAAATAAAATATTAAAATAAAAAACTATATGATCAGATGTTAAGTCAGCACACAGATTACAGTATAGTAGGAAGAGTCCTAAATTTATAGTAACGAAACCCTGAATTAAAGTTCTGCCTCTAACACTATGAGTTTGACCTTGGGAAAGTCTCTTTGTCTCTCTGAGATTCAGTTTCCTTAACTATAAAAATGGGGATAATAATTTTTAATCAATTCAATTCAATAAATATTTGTTCCTCCATAAATATAAGGGTCGACTATAACACAAGGCACCATTTTACCCACTGGAGATAAGACAGAAATTAAAAAACAGTGTCTACCTTATAAGGAGATTACTTCTACTGGAAGATTTAAACAACTAAACAAATAATTAAATAGAAGATAGTTTGAGGAAAGAGAGGGAATGCTAGGAGAATGCAAAAAGGCCTGCATAAAAGGCGGCTCATGAGCAGAGTCTTGAAGAAGCTAAGAACTGGATTCTAAGGAATAGAGATGAAGAGGAAATTCATTCCAGGAATAGAAGATAGTGTGAAGAGGTAGGAGATTCAAGAACAAAAAGTAAGCCAGCTCAGCTGGAATAGAGAATGCGTGAAAGTGAGGTATAGTAATGGTGACCGGGTATCATCAGGTATAAACCGAGTTTCCTTTTTGTCCTGGAGACAGGAGGAAGCCACTGAAAATTCTTGAGCAGCAGAATTAGAGGCTCAGATCTGTGCTTTAGGAAGATTATCTTGGGAAATGAATAGAGGTTGGATTGGAGAAAGGAAAGAAGAGAAAATGGAAGCTAGGAACCCAATGATTTAAATAGTCCAGACAGTAGGTGATGAGAGTCTACACAAGGGCCAGAAGGGCACCACAGACCCAAGAGATTTGTATGGGGAGAATCAGCCAAATGAAGTGACCATCTGGCTGAGGGAGAGCCTAAGGTGGCAGACTTCAGTGACTTCAATGGAAAGAGGGAAGTTTGGAGAAGAGATGAGTGTAGGTGGAAAAGATAATGAGTTCCATTTTGGACATAGTGAATTTGCCATATTTGTAACACCCACATCAGCTCGGTTCAGTTGAGTTCAATTCAACAAATGCTCATTAAGCTTCTGTGTCTAGAACATTGTGCTAAGTATTGAGGGCGATATAAAGTCTAGACGCTGTGCCTGCCCTCATGGAATTTATACTCTAGTATGACAACAAGACACGCATATTATGACCGTAACTCATAGCAATCTTTCCCACAGGTAGGGAGGAGTACTTACTGCTGTTGAGGTCATTGGGAGACCAAGAAAGAACTTTGGGGTTTGTACTGGACCTTTCCTTCCTTCTTTCCCCTCTAGGCTAAAGTCCCTCAATAAGGAAAGAGTAACAAGGAAAGGAATCTATCCTTTCCTAGACCTGATCGCTATTCGGACATAGCCAGGACATACAGGTCTAAGACCCCAGGCTGTGACACACTCCCATTGACTAAGCCTGTTCTTCCCAGAGTTAAGGAAGAACTGAGATAATGTCTTTGCCCCTATGTCACCAAGACTTCTGTTGGTAGGTCTGGAGAGGTTGGGCTTCCCCTACTACTGTAGGCATGGGGGATAAACATCACTTGGGCCTTCCTGACTGGAGTGGGGGCTCAAAGGTAGATATTTCCCCTCCCTCAGAAGTCTTTAACAAAAGAAGAGAAGCCTGACCTGCCGGAAATGAATCAGCCTGCCTGGCCTGGAAGCAGAACAATATGTTAAATGACTTCTTGAAATCAAGATTTTATACAAGAACAGGGACATTCAAGGCTTCTTGAAAATTATTCCATTCTCCCAAGTCCTGCATCAGGGTTTTGATACTGGTTCTTCCTAGGCAT
>NW_027187419.1:806411-824830 GCF_028583685.1 Petaurus breviceps papuanus
TCCCTTTCATTTCACAGTGATGGTGCTAGAGTGCTAGAAAAGGGAGCAGAAGTTGCCTGAAATCATATAACAAATATTAACTTAATTCTTAACACTCTAAATAAATGCAAAACTTTTGTCCAATGACCAACAGATATGTATGCTACTGGACAAATTAAATTGGATACATATTAACATTCTTACTCTAAATGGAACTAGAAGACATAAAGATATTGTAACTAAATGGAAGAATTAAGCCTTTCTTGATTCTCCCAGCACTAGTACCTTCTTATCCCTTCTCACCATTACCGTGGATTATTTTAGTATAAAATTGGCATACACATGTAAATGCCTCCTCAATAGAATGAAAAAGGGACTGCTTCATTTTTACCTTTATTCATTTCTCCAGTATCTGGCATAGTGCCTGGCACACAGTAGGTGCTTAATAAATGCTTGTCAATTGATTGGGTGAAGAATGGCTCACAGGTTCTCCTAATGAGGTTAATAAAGGGATTGAAAAATCTGTTCCATTGAATACCCAAAAAAAAAACCAGAGACATTATTTCATAGAACACTTGATCATAGGATATCTTGCCCCAGCTCATGAACATTAGCAAACAGATAACTATAGCTTACATGCACCCTCTGTGGTAAAGGATGAAGAAATATGGAAATCTCATGAAAAATTTGACAACTTCCTTTGAAGTAACTGAACATTTAGCTTGATACTTAGGACCTTGAAAATTCAACTCCCCAAACCTTTTTGTATAATTCTTTCAAGGAGGCACTCAGGGAATACAGAGATAAAGCCCAATAACCTCTAACCTCAAGGAGTTGGCACTCTGGGGTGGGGGGTGTTCACATGCTCAGAGAAGTAGAATCAAGCGATGACATTATGTGCACAGAGAAACAGAAGGCCATTTGAGGAAGAAAGAGAGCCAACATCTTTGAGCCAAGACTTGAAGAAGGATAAGGATTCAGAAATGAAGAAATGAGGAGGGAACATGCATTCCAGGCCTAGGAGAAGAAGAGTGCCAGGAGGTAAGAGGCAACTAGGTGGCACTATGGATAGAGCATTGGGCCTGGAGTCAGGAAGACCTGAGTTTTAATCTTGCCTCAGGTGCTTACTAGCTGTATGACCCTAGATAAGTCATTAGCCTCTGTCTGCCTTGGCTTCCCCAACTATAAAATGAGGATCATAGTACCTACCTCACAGTGTTGTGTGGATCAAATGAGAATATTTGTAAAATACTTAGCACAGTGACTAGCATATAGTAGGTGACTAATAAATGTTGTTCCTTTCCCCTTTTCTTCCCTTGTGGAAGGGAGGTAGAAGGGTGAGTTTAAGAAATACCTAACAGTCCAATATGGCTAAAATATAGAATAGGTGAAGGTTAATAATATGAAAGAAGGCTGCAGAAATGGGTTGGGGGTCAGATTTGGGAGGGCTGACTTTAAATGCCAGGCTGAGTTTGAGGTTGTGCCTTTTAGCTTAGAGACAGTGGGAAGCTGCTGAGGAACAGAAAGGAGGAACCGAGTGGAAACAGGCAGAGAAGTAAAAGTGCCCGGGGAGGCCCACCCAGAGAGGTCCCAGGCCAGGACCCCCTTGGGCTTTGCAGCCCAAGCTCACTTGCTTGATATTTCTTAAATCATATATATATTCCAGCTCAGAGTTTAGAACGAGGATCAGGAGATGTGGGCTCATGTGATTCTCGGCAAGTTAGAATATCTTCCGCTCTCACTTAACTCATTTACAAAATGAGGTGGGAGAGGAAGAGGGTGCAACTTACAGGATTTGGAGCTGGAGGGGGCATGGGAGATCATCTTGGTCCTGAGAAATGGTTTGAATGCAATTGCTTTGACTGACAGATGAGAAAACTAAGACCCACAGAGCTTAAGGGATTCCCCTAAGATAGCATGGGTAGTTCATAGCAAAGCTAGCATTTGAACCCAAGTCCAGGCAGCTCAGTGACACAGAAGACAGAGTGTGGAGCTTGGAGTCAGGAAGACTCATCTTCTTCAGTTCAAATCTGGCCTCATACACTTACTAACTGTGTGGCCCTGGACAAGTCACTTAATCCTGTGTGCCTCAGTTTCCTCATCTGTAAAATGAGCAGGAGAAGGAAATGGCAAACCAGTTCAGTATCTTTGTCAAGAAAAGCCCAAATGGGGTCATGAAGAGTCAGACATGACTGAAAACTGACTGGACAACAACTTCTGACTCCAAACCCAGGATTCTATCCACTATAGCATGATGTGCTTGGTTCTTATGGCTAACCTCCCTTCCAGTTCTAAGGTTTTTTGAGATTTAAGGATATATTCAAAAGGTGTAATGTAAAGAAGAAAGCCCCTTTAAACTCAAACTAGTAAAGGTAGACAGAAGGGTCCCAGGCTCAGAATATTATAGCTGGAGGGGCCCATAAAGATAATTTAGTCCAAATCCTTTCTTTTAAAGATGAGGGAATTGAGGGCCAGATAGGGGAAATTACTTGCCAAAAGATCCACAGAACCAGGACTAGAGCCCAAGTTTGTTGACTCCTTAGTCAATACCCTCTCCACTAAGTTAAGAAAGGAGAGGGCCCTCTTTATTTTGCCATCCTCTGGCTTTTCTTCAAATTTCTCAAGACATTTGGGTCTTAGATTTGGACAATCAGTCTAACCCCATCCCCTATAGGGGGTACCAACTTCCCTTTCCTTGGGAAATATGAAATGGATTAGAAGTCCCAGCCCTCTCCACACTCACACACACACACACACACACACACACACACACATACACACACACACACACAGACACACCCCATTCCCACTCCCCAAATGAAAATAGTCCATGTGACATACATGACACCATAAATGTTTCTCATCTGGCTTTATTTTGAGGGCAGTGCTTGGCTGGGGGTCAGATGCTTTTCCTAAGCCATAGTGGAAGAGTTCAGGAAGCCCTGGAGATAAGAGGATCCAGGGTGCAGGAAGATGGACAGATGGATACACAGAATGGTGGAGTTGAGTCTTCAAGGCGTATCTCTTCAAGAAGTTTCTACTACTGCCTCATCAGCTTTGTCCCATAGGCCAGACAACTTGTCTGTCCAAGTGCTCCAGTATCCATGCAGGGAACTAAAGCTGTCAGTCACCCAGTCCCTAAGGGGTTAAACAGAAAGAGGAAAACCTTGGGGATGGGACCAAATGGTAGGGGAAATCCACCTTGGGACTGAGCACCTTACCCTCTTTCCCTATCCTTCTTTCAAATCTATCATATTTCAACAGTCTCCCCACAGATCCATTTCTGTCATGGTTAGAAACATCTGGAAGGAGGGTAAATGATGATAAGATGTCTTGTACTATTCCACTGGTCTTCCTGTGATTGATTGCTTTAGCATTACCCCTAAAACAGAAACTTGGACTTCTAGGCCCTAGGAAGAAGACTGGGGACTGGGAGTGAAAAGCAGATTAGTCTAGTTGTTGGGCAGAGCAGGGGAAGGGGGCTGGAAGGTCCTGAGAAACTGCCAGACCCCACAAAAGACCCTAGAAGAGAAGAAGCTAAGGGCTTAGGGGTGGGAAGGGGAGGCGCTCAGGGAAGTGGGGATTGCAGCTCAAAAAGGAGATGAGTCAAGTTCATCTACCGAAGCAGGGGCAGAGGAAAATTGGGGAGAAAGGAAGAGAGTTTTTGCTTAACTGGTCATTCATTTAACCAGTTAACTGACTTAATCTCTCTGAGTCTCAGTATCCTCATTTATAAAATGAGCGGATGGACCTCTAAGGTGCTTTCCAGCTCTCCCATTCTTTGCTAGATGCCATTCTATGTAATGGGAGGTTGGGGGAAGCAATAAAGGTGTGTAGGGAGTTTAAAGTCAACAGCTGAAGCATTTTTATTCTTAGGTCTGTGGCTCAGAAGTAGTGAAAATGGGGAAAGTTTCCTGGGGGCCCCTAGAAAGTAGAAAACAGCAGCAGTAGAAGAGAGACTGGAAGGTGGTAGATGGGGACATAAGGAGACCAGGAAAAGGGAGGACACATTTAGAAAAAGAGGTGAGGACAGAGAGAAGGAGGGGGAGAATGGACTTTCCCACCCTACTAGCACCAGTATTTAAGGGTATGAAACCCTCCAAAATTATTGCCATGATCTAGGTTCTTGTTTTCTAATGACCTAGATTGTTGTCCAAGCTTCTGAGAAGGGAGGAAAGCCAGAGAAAGGGAGGCAGAAAGGGGAGGCAGATAGGGAGAAAAGAAAGAATTAGGGAAAATTTTGATATGAGGGAGAAGAGAAAGAGGGAGAAAGGAGATTACGATAATGAGGGACAGTGGTAAAGGAAAGAGAGGGACAAGCAGGAAAAGCAAAAAGAATGGGGAGCAGTGGGAATAAAAGAGGGAAAGAAGGAGACAGATGAGAAAGAGTGATAGAGATGAAAGATTGGGGTCAGAGGACACAGAAAGGGGAAGAGAGGCAGGTGTGGAGGAGAAGGAAAGAGACAGAAGTGAAAAAAGGGGAAGAGAAAGAAGAGGTGGGGAGAAAAGGGGAAAAGAATGGCAAGGGAGAAAAGAAGGCCAGAAGCTGGCATCTGGTGAGAGGTGAGGAAGGCCTGGCATACTTGGCCTGCTTGGCCACTTGAGATTCCTGCACAGTGGTCAGGGCGTCCTGGGCTTGTCGGGCTGCCTGCTGCACATAGTCTTGGACCCGATTCAGGATTGTTTCCTCGTCCTGGGCATCTGCATGGAAGGAAATGGGGGAGGGGAGATGGCATGAGTCCAGGCTATGGGGGAGAAAGTAGCCTTCTCTTGGGCTGGGAAACTCTTAGGAGGTATAGAAGAAGGATACTGAGAATCATCTCGGATTTTTCTCTTATTACTCTCTGGCTCTCTCATGGTGCCCCACATCAGAATAAGGTAGGGAGGACCATAAGGATAGTGCTGACTGGAACTAGGGAGTAAGAGACACAGGCAAGAGGCCCCTCCTTGGGGGGAGGGGGTGTCTTCCCTAAATAAACCTGATCCTCAGAGCCATACCTAGGGGTGCTAGCACTTGGAATTTGTAGGGCATAGACAATCCCCTAGGAACAACAGAGTTTAGTAGGTACTTAGTGAGAATAATCCATCAAAATGCTAAGGTTGTCTTCATCTCCTCCCCAGGCTTTCCCTGTCCCCACTCCAGCGGTGGTCTTTCACTGGTATCCCAGAACTCCTACCTCCCACCCCCCATGACAGAGAAGTGTCTCGTTCCTCCTCAAACACCTGTCCTTCCATTGTGGTACTTGCCTTGGCTGCAAATATTCCCATGGTATAGCCTCATCTACGTTGAAATGAGTTGCGATAGGATCAGGTAGGAAGAGGTGATGCCTAAGGCTCCCTTTCTTCCTTCCTCCCTATATGTTTTCCAGAATCCCATCCCCATGTCCAACCCCCACCCTGTGCCAGAGGGTCTTACAAGCAAAGACCAGCAGGGTCAGGAACACAACAGCGAAGAAAACTCGGCGCTGCATGGCCACACTGCGTCTGAGAGAAAATGACTCAGATGAATAGAGGCCCCTAGTTCCCTGTAATGCTCCCTATTCTGTCCCAGCCAAGCCCTGTTCTCTGGAGAGTCTGAAGCAGGATCAAAAACCGGAAAGTACCGAGGAGAACAGGACCCAGGCACCTGACTCCTGCTAGGCCAACTCCCCAGGTGGATGGGGTTCCAGGACTATGATAGTCTGCTACTAAAGATATACACTTGTTCTGACATTCTAAGGGTTGGGGACACTTAGCAGAGTCTAGAAGAGGAAACAGAGAGGCTTAAGGTCCCATGCTGTGCTCTTTCTATGAGCATTCCCTTCCCTCCCCACCCCATTCCCTCAAAGAGACTCAGAGCTCAAGATTTATAAGTATAGGTCCTGCTCTTCAAACATTGGATGAATTTTTCCTCATCTCCCCTGCCCACCCCTCTCCATCCCTGGGAGCTTCACCTGGAAAGCTGCTTCCTAGGATGTGCTGATTGGGATGGGAAGAAACAGTGTGGCCTGTTTTATATTGTCCCCTGGGCAGCGGGCACTGGAGGCGAAGGCAGCTGAGCAAAGGTCACCTGCTGACCTATCCAGATAGGGTTAGAACAGAGAGCCAGGCAGCCAGGTCTGGGTGGAAGTTAGGAAATCCCAAGTGAAAGACAGAAGTTATCTGTCCTCCTCTCATCTCTTTAGCTCCTCGTTGGCTGGGCTCAGAGCCAGGGTCATGGATGGAGCCTTTTAAGACTCCACTCCCATGCCCCATGGCAACCTGGTTCTCTTAAGGATGAGGGAGGAGAATACCATCCCTTCTGGGCAGGAGGTAGGGTCAAGTTTCTGCCCAAACTTGCTGGTGAGAGAGGGAGAGAGTGGTTTGGGATATCTCCCAAATATTGTTCCTAGAATTCCCATCTTCAAGGGGAGCAAAGGTGGTGGGGGAACTTCCTTCAGTGACTGCTTTGGGATAGAGAGAATGGGTACCAATGGCTTTCTAGGGAACACTGGACTATCTCTGAACCTCTAAGTTTGGAAGAGTAGGAGCTCCTCCTTCCCTTCCTTTTCCTTCCATCTCACAAGACTGGGACAGAAGGAGACGAGTGAGTCCAGAGAGAAAATATCAGGGGAGACAAGAGTTCTGACCTCAGGTCCTGCTCCATCAGGACTGTAGCCTAGTATCCCTATGATTGTGGAGGGGCAGAGATCTAGGAACTCCATACATTCTCTTTTCCACCTCCCACCCCATGCCCTCAGCATCCCTTACCCAGACTCCTTTACTAGCTGAACCCAAGTGAGATGGAGGTGAGGGGTGGAGCAGGCCAGTCTGAGAGATAACCCAAGTCCTTTGTTACTGCCCATGTGTTCCCCCTTCCTCTTTGCTACCACAAACAGTCGATCCTCCTCACCTTGCCCTCTGGACTGAGTGATAAGGTGTTCCCCAGCAGGAATCCAACTCGTGGCAAAGGAAAATCCCAGCCAAGCTGGAATTCAGGATTCCAGATTCCTGCCCATTATTCTTCAGGGGACTAAAGAATCTGGGGCCCATCTCCTCCCCTCTGTGCCTCAGTTATCTCACTCCTAGATGAAGAGACTTTTAAAAGGTGGAAATGGAAAAAAAAAAACCTCAGAAAATAGCAGGTTTGCTTGACAGAAGTCTGAGGGCAATGACATAAATCTATGAAGGTCATCGATTGCTAAGATGACAATAGCTACTACCTCCCCAGAGTGGAAGTGCAAGGCCTCACAAGAGGCCAGCAGAGTCCTAGAGAAGGCCTGCCCTAACTAGAATGAATAATCTGAAGGGTGAGAGGAGTTTCCTGAGGAGGTCACAAGTGATTTGCCCAAAGCCTGCTGTACACAAGAGCAGAGAAAACAACTACCTACATAGAATGATTTTGGGGGCGAGGGGTTGGAGTTTCCCTTGCCCTTAAAAATAAGCAGCTGCCTCAACTCAACAATTTAGAACTCCATTCCTTTAGATGGAGATTTTCCCTCTGCTAAAAACACAAATCCTCTAAGGAGGAATAACTTTTTAAGTGGCAGGTAGTATTGCCTAGTGGAAGGAACAACTGATGGTGGGTCAGGCAACCTCTGTGACACTGGGCAAGTCACTTGAGCTCTGTTGGCCTTAACTTCCTCTTTTGAAGAGACTAGACTATCTGGCCTCCCAAGTCCTTACAGATCTAGATCTGTGAGCCAAAAGTATCATTGCTTACTTATTCCTTGGTGTAAATGGGTCTATCTAATCCTTTCATGAGAGAAAGTTTGGAAGAGGGCAGAAGAAAGGATAAAAAGTCACTGGGGAGCTTTGGGGGTTATAAAGGAAGTCCTTGCTGAGTAGCAAGAAGAAGGATGAAAAATAAATCATTTGGGAGTACTGAAAACAGATGCCGACTTCACAATGTTAAAGCCTTCGAGATGACTTGAAACCTCAGTTGAAAATCCCACTTTCTCTTAAGAGGCCCCTTTCTTAGTCCCCCTAATGCTAGCCTTCCCTTTGAGATGGGCTGCTCCTCAGCCTTTGGCATCCACCTTTCACCAGCTCTCATCTATGGTTCCAAGAAGCTGGGGCATATGCAGTGACCACACCTGGGGGTATAACCATCTTACCAGATGGGCTAACCCAGGGAGGCCTCAAACCTATGTTATTAAAGGGGAATCTAATCCAAGCATGTGAAGAATACCCCCCAGTGGAATGAGCAGATGAGAACAATTTGTTCCATGGGCCACAAAGGCAGATGAAGCAGGAGCCATAGAGTGCATGAGCTTGGCCAGACATTGGAGACACCAAGGTCATGTACTACATCCTGAGGCACTGCTAATCATCTTGACTTTATCTTGCCACTGGACTTTGATAACTCTGACAAAGAGAGTAAGACTGATGACTTTGTATAATTCTTGTCTTACTTAAATCCAATTCATGTATGAGTCAAGATATCACCCCCATGATGTCACTGGCTCTCTTCAGAAACAAAGGGTGAACAGCTGCCCATTTGTACTGCCTGTACATAGGTATTTACATGTCTTCTCCTTTAGAATCTGCGCTCCTTGAAAATGAGGACTGCATTTGCTTTTTTTGTATTCCCCGCACTTAGCATAGCACCTGGCACATTTAAGAAATGCTTGTTGACTGATTGGCTGAAAGGAGGGTCAATAATGGCCTGATTGCCAGGACACTAGAGTCTATTGACCTGACCTTTAGAAGAGTGTGAATGCCCTCTCTCACCACAATCAGAAACTCAGAAAGACACAAGAAAGGAGAAGCCACCCAAAGCTACAGCCCCATGAGTTTAGCAACCCAAAGCACTTTTTGATCTCTGGTCTCATTTCTCTTCCCAAAAGAGTGGGAAGTCAGAGAGGAAACTGGATCCTTCTCCCAATGTTATAGAGAAGGGGAAATGGAGAGGTTAGCTCATTTGTCCAAGGTCGTGGTAAATGGGAACTTGAAAACCCCTAAACCAACAGTCAGTCTACTTGCCAATGTGTTCTCAGGCAGCAAATCCATCCTTATAAGGGAAGGAGAAAAAAGCATTTATGTAACGCCTACTAAATTCCGGGCACTGTGCTGAGTGATTTTACAAATATCCTCTCATTTAATCCTCCTAACACTCCTGGAGGATAGGTGCTATTATTATCCTCAGTTTTACAGTTTTTTTCAGTAGAGATAACTGAGGAAAACAGAAGTGTCAAAGACTGGATTTGAACTCAGGTGTTCCTGACCCTAGGCCCAGCACTCTGTCTGCTGTGCCAATAGCTTCCTCTCTTATATAACAATTTATAGTTACAACAATATATATCTTTTCTAAAAAAAAACTTTTTTCATGGGGTGGCCAGGTAGAACAGCAATTAAGAGTACCGGCTCCAGTGTTGGGATGACCTGGGGATCAAATCCGGGCTCAGACACTTAGCACCCACCCAGAAACACCTGGCTGTTGTAACCTTGAGCAAGTTACTTAACCCCAATTGCTTAAAAAAAACCAACCTTTTTTCATCATCTTTTGTCTTTATTTACTAATATCTCTCCTCTTCCCTGTCTCTTGTAACAAAGAAAAAAGAAAACATTTTATCAAAGTCAACCAATACAAAGGAAGCTGCCAGTAGATACAATGAATAACTCACATTTCAATAACACCTTAAATTTTACAGTGTGCTTTCCTCATGAGAACCCTATGAAGTAGGTGGTATAAGAATTGTTGTTTCTATTGGGAATATGAGGAAATGTAGTCTTACAGAGGTGAAATGATTTGTCCATGACCACATAGCCAGGTAGGTATCAGACCCAGGTCTCCAGACTCCAGGGCTAGTGCTCTCTCAATATACCAGTGAAATGTTGTAGGGAGATCTAGGTGTTCAAATGGATAGAGTGCTATACTTTGGGATCAGGTATATCTGAGTTCAAATCCTGCCTTAAACACATTGCTGGCTGTGGAACCCTGGTCAAGTTTCTCAATCTCCATTTCCCCATCTGTAAAGCAGAGATAATAAGTACCTACCTCTCAGGGTCATTGTATCAAATAAGATATTTGTGAGCACATTGCAAACCTTAGAATGCTGTATAAATGTTATTTATTCTCATCATTATTATTATTATTAGTTGTGAGACCAAATACAAGGCAAACTCCCAACCTCAGTTGGGGGTGATTAAGAGCAGATTCCACACAAGGTTATTGCATGGTTGATTGAATCAAATAATATAGGACAATAATTTTGCAAACCTTAAAGGGCCATATAAATATTAGCAATTATTACCAATAATATCACCAAAACCCTCATGGTTGTTGTGGAACATTTTTCAAAGGATTTTCATACTTATTAGGATCCCAGAGGCTCCGAATTGGAAAAGAGATCAGAAATCAGCTCTTCTAGGGTGTACCTGAACAGGAATCCCCTGGACAATATGCTGACAGGTGGCCAGCCAGAATTGGGAGGGTTCAATTCCAGTGGTTGGGCAATGGGACTATGGGGCAGCTGGGCTCAGGGTGAGGAAGGAGGTCTGTAGTCAGAGACTATTGTGATGTACAAACAAAAAGCATCATTTGACCCTATTTCTAAAGCGTCTGTCAAACTTCAGCTTGAGGACCTCCAGGAAAGATGATCCTACTCCCTCCCATTCCACTATCAGAGCTCTCGTGGTTCGGAAGTTCTTCCTGATACCAAACCTAACTAAACTTGCCTGTTTGCCACTTCCACTCACTGCTCCTACTTCTTCCTTGGTAGAACAGGCCTAACCTCTCTTTCAAGTAACAGCTCTTTAAATACTTCCATCTTGTCCTGCCCAACTCTGTTCTTTTCCTGTAACCTTCACAACAAGCATGTCAGTCCCTAAGCTCTCCAGGAATTGGGTGGAAAGCATTCCTTGATGTTCGCTTTTGGTCCATCCCTTCCTATTTCCCACCCACCAGAAATGTCTCTGATATTTGTTGTTATGCAATCATGTCCTGCCCTTCACGATTCCATTTGGGATTTTCTTGACAAAGATACTGGAGTGGTTTGCCATTGCCTTCTCCAGCTCATTTTTACAAATGAGGGAACAGAGTTAAACAGGGTTAAGTGACTTGCCCTGGGTCACACAGCTAAGAAGTATATAAGGCCACATTTGAACTCAAGTCTTCCTAACTTCAGGCCCCACATTCTATCCACTGTGCCACCTAGCTGCTCTTAGTGTTTAGTAGATGGGAAAATCACTAAAGGCTTACACCAAGGTAGAGAATTCCTACTCAGATACAAGTTAGTCTAGGTGACCTTTGAAATCCATTCTAGCCCTCAGATTCTATACTCTGCACTTTATTCCTCCCCTTCCCTCACTTTCCCTCTCCCCTTCACAAGTATGGACACCAACAGCAAAAAGCCTTCTTTGTATTTTTTTAAGTAATCTGGAATATTTTTATTGTGGATTTTTCTGTTTTCCCAGATTATAGTACAAAATAACTCAAATCTAGATGCAACTTACAAAAGTTATAAAAATTAAGAATTAAGATTATAACAATGTCCTCGGTCTGGTCATCCTAACCCTCCTTGAATCTGAGACTCTATCAAGATAGATTGTGATTTAATTTCCAAAAGAAGTCAGAACTGGCAATTGGATAGAGGATGGTCTTTACATAATCCAGCATGAGAGCAGGCAGTTACTTATTGAACACTTATTATGAGCCAGACACTGTGTTAAATGCTGGGGATACAAATACTAGTCCGAAAAGTGACAGTTCTTGTCCTCTAGTAGCTTACCATCTAATGGGGAAAGACATATGTAAAAAGGAACTGAAAAAAGTGAATAGAATATTCAATAGAATAGGATTATAGGATACTTTGGGAGGAGGAGAAATGGGGTCAAAGTCCCAAAAGTCAAGAAGCCCAACTGGGAGGAGAATGAAGTGTGGCTGGCCTGGGCCCATTGTCAAAATGGAGGCCCTGGAAGAAGCTTACCAATGGGAGGAGGAGGCTGGCAGGGCAAAGGAATGTTCCAGGGTGAGAAGATGGAAGGCACTGAAGGTAGTTCCCAGGTAAAAAGGCAGCTGACTTATGGTGTCAAAGTCCAGAGAGTCATGATTTTCTTAATTTATCCTGAACCAAAGAGGCTACTCTTTTGTGTTCCTTTTGTTTACCATCGACTTTCCAACAGAAAACAGATCTCCTCCCCCAAGAGTATGTCAACATTAACATTACCATTGTTCTGCTTGGTAAATCAAATACCCTAAACTTAAACTTTGTACCTTTGTTTCATGTTGCTGCATGAATTTATCTTTTGTTTTGTGATTACTGTGAAACATTGCTAACGTCAGAAGTTTGTCTGAATTAGCAGAAGTGCTGTAAACCAGAACGTCTTTGCAAGCAGAAAGTTGGTATGTTAGTACATTGTGTCTCTGACAGATTTGGCTAACACAGAAGATGAAGTGTTTTTATTTCACATAGGATCCAGGGCAGTGATTCAGAGAGGCAGCTAGTAGTGAGAAGTTACCTCTACCAGATGGTATTATCCTCTCTCCACAGAACAGCTGGGCTTCTGCCTCTCCTCTCTTCTATACTCCCAAGATTGGTCTAGAAGGGAAAGAGGCTGTTTAAACTTGGAAAGAGGAGTAAGTGCCAGCCCTGTGTCAATTTGATTGGGGAGTTGAGGAGCATCATAGAATCCAGAATCTCTTTTTATCTCCCTGCCCCTTTAGGCAGAACAGCCCAGGCCAACCAGAGGAATCTCTCTTGTTCTTTCTCATTTCTAGGGAAGGAGGTATCAATGACCTCAACTGCCTGTGTGACTGGGCAAGGTGCCTAATTTTTTTATTTCTCAGAATCTTCCCCTGTAACTGAGGATGGGGGAAGCATAATGGTTGTTCTCTCACACTAGGACTCTTGATCAAAGAAATCACGGATGGCAAAGCCCTTTTAGATGCATAAATCCAAAGGGCTGTGGCTTTGAGTGGTTGTATAGTTTAACCACTTCCCTTAATGGACATTCTGAAATATGGATATGCTTTTTTGTGTCTCTAGAAAACTGTGTATGTGTGAACTGTGTAGATGTGAGTCTGTCCTCCACTGGGGCTATTTTCCCAACTCTACCTTTTCCTTTCCCCTCTACCTCAGTCCCAGGATCACCTGAACTAGGGACAACCATGAAGAAAAGCTAAACAGAAATTTTCAATTCAATTTAATGAGCGTTTATTAAGCAACTACTACATATGTAAGGTACTATGCTGGGTTCATGGCTATGAACATGAAAAAGACATTGTTCTTACCCTCAAGGAACTTACATTCTAGTAAAGGGATAAGACATGTATCCAAATAACTATAATATAGGTTAACCCATGGTAAGTATATAAGAGAAATCAGAGTAATATGAAAGATGATTTATATTTGGAGAAAATCAGGAAAGATTTCATGGAAATAGTAGCACCTGACCTGGGCCTTGAAGGATGGAAAGGATTTATGTAAGCACAGCTGAAAGTGGTATCCATTTCAGGCACGGCAGAATGCTGTTCTGGTGGTAGGAACATGTACTAGGCTAGTCTCAAGGGAACTTATGAAGGCAGGTAGTATGTCTGCTTTTTACAATAAGAAGTTTGTAGGGCATGGAAAGCTAGTGAAAATTTCTGAGGCAGGGTGCAATGTAATCACTTAGAGCTGTGTATTAGGAAGACGCCCTTGGTAGTGCTACAAAGGATACTTGAAAAAAAATTATATATATATATATTTTTTCAAATCAGTAAAAATCTGCCTTCTCTCCCCCCTAATTGAGAATGAATGAAAACAGAATCCCTTTTTTACAAACATGTATTGTCAAGCAAAATAAATTTCTTGCATTAGCCATGTCCAAAAATATACATACACACGCATTTATATATGTATTATTCTGCATTCTGAGTCCTTGCAATGGGTGCTTTGAAAGAGGAAGATCCCGGAGTCAGGAAGACCAAAAGGAATTTTATTTTGCTTCTTATCTGCCAGTAGCAGGGCTCCAGCTAGCCCAAGCTGACTGGAGGCAGTATTGTATAGTGTCTAGAACTCTGGACTCAGATTCAGGAAGAGTTCAAATTTGAACTCAGATATTCATTAGCTGTGTCACCCTGGGCAAATCACCTAAACTTTCTCAGCCTCAATTTCTCATCGATAGCAGTGGCCTCTCAGGGTTGCTATGAGAACCAAAAGAGGTAATACATGTTAAGCAATTTGTTAATTTTAATGTGTTGTAGAGATGTTACCTATTGTTATCATTAACTTCCACAGGAGGGAAGGGTATCCATCAGAGATGCATAATACTTCCAAGAAAGTGTCCTCTGCCTTCACACCCCACCCACCCCCTTCTCACTCTAAGTCTAAGGTGTACATGTGTGCTCTGAAGCACGCAGAGATACATACCCATATTCAGAGACAAGAACATAAGTATATAAGCACACAACTGACCCTCCACAGACATAGACCATACCCATACCCCTTTGCAATTCCAAATTTCCAATAAATACAACATACATGCATTTATACATCTCCCATAGACAAGAATATGTACATAGAGACATATATAAGGCAGATACAAAGATCCAGATAGATATAGACCCACAAACACATCCATACTGTCATCTACAGGTCATTATCTACTGTTCGTTTGAGTAAATCCAAGGGGCCAAAATACATCTAAAGTACGTACCTATTATGATTTTCCTTACTGCCCCCGCCTCCCCTGGACTGCCTGATTCTCAAGCCCAGGGCTTTGAATATAACACACACACACACACACACACACATACACACACACACACACATCAATTTGGAGGCAAGTCAGTAGGGAGTCTAGGATCCTCTTATGCTCTCTGAGAAGCCTGGTACCAGGTGCATCAGGTGAGCTTAGAAGGGGCTTCTGCCCTTGTTGCCAGTGCCACCCACCCACTTCCCTTGAAAATTATAACAATCGGTAGCATTTATATAGTATATTATTATATAGAGTGGATGGAGAAGAGTTAGAGACTCAGAGCCTCAGGAGAGAGATAATTAGAGCCTCACCCATATGTAGTATTATTCATCATATTATCTCATTTGATCCTTGAAAAAAAGCATGTAAGGTCAGTGCTCTTATTATTCCCATTTTATAGTCGAGGAAACTGAGGCAGACAGAGGTTAAGTGATTTGCCCAGGGTCACACAGATACTAAATGACTGAGGCAAGATTAGAACTCATATATTCCTGACTAAGTCTAACACTTTATCCATTTTTGCCAATTTGATGTCTGAATAAATTCCCTCATTTAACACATAAGGAAACTGAGGCCCAAAGAAGTTATTTGCCCAAGGTCACATAGATACTAAGCATCAGAGGTAAGATTAGAGCTTAGGTCATCCGACTCCAAACCACCATCCCATGAATAGCCAACATCCCTTCAGTGAAGTCTAGGAGGCCAGAATCACAGAAGCTCAAAGAAGAGACTTCAGAAGTCATCTAGTCTAACCTGTTCCTTAACCACACACCTGACAAGTGTACATCTCCAAGTCAGGGTTAGCCCCTGGCTCACCTTCCTGAGCCTGCAATGGGAGGAGCAAGGTGGGTGGTTTCTGAGACCTCCCCACCATGCTTGGTTCACAGAGCCAGGAAACTCACTTCCTTGGCCCTGGGTACCTGTTTTGAGGGTCAGTGGAGCATGAGAAGTAAAGTCTTTTTCTTTTCTTAAAGAAAAGACTGTGCTGCCTCACTGCTTCCCTAATTTCTGGCCGCTGATGCTGAACTGTCTTTTTTTACATGGGCCACACATGGATACACATGGAGAAAAGCTCCTATGTTCCCTACTGAGAGGGGCTTTAGGATGGGATATGAGAAGCAGTGTGGAGAAGTGGATGGAGAGCCGAATTGGGAAGAGGGCAGGAAGAATATTTACCAACTGTGTGACTCTTAATCTGGCAGGTTAGGAGAAGGAGAAATACCTCCTAATCAAGATATTTCCCCATATACAGAGAAACAGCCTGGCAGAGCATCACCCCCACCTCCTGCTTTGGTCTTGGTCAGTCTAAGAGATGGGCTAATGTGTTTAAAATGAACCTTTTAAATTACCTCCCCATCTCACAACACTTGCTGGTGCCAGTCAAGTACCCTCTCCTTCTGTGTCCACTTTAATGAGAAGGTCCTTGTGTCTCTATTCTTTCCCTACCTCTTCAAGTCAAACTTCTAGCTGGGGCCAAGACCCAGATTTTCTGGATGTTAATCCTGGAGACTGACATCTGAACTAGTAGTTTATGATCTCCACCTAATTCTAAAAGTTGAGGAAATAGGCTAAAGGTGAGAGGTCTAGGGTTGAAGGTGGGATTGGTGACAGAGTGGAGTCTCTCTTTTTCTATACGCAGGAGTGAGGGAACGGACTCTGTCCTTGACACGCTTGGCCAGGGCTTAAGACTACATATGGGTGGGGCTCTAATTATCTCTCTCCTTAGAATTTAGGGGCTTCCTGAGGCTCTAAGTCTCTAACTCTTCTCCATCCACTCTATTCCTTCTATTTTTCCACCCTGGGTCTTTGGGAGGATAAGAGCTTATCCAGACCCCCTCTCCAAACCACAGGATTGATAAATTCCACATTGTGGGGTCACCAAAGTTCAAGCAGTTTCCCAGGAATGTTTCACCTTCCAGTGTGGAGTTATCAGACAGGGGAAGGGATCCTGGAGTCAGGTTAAAAAAACACTAGCTAGCTTAGAGCTGGGGCCAGATTGGAAGGCAGAACAGGTGAGCCTTTCCTCTTTCCCTCTGCTATATAGTGTCCTCTCTGGTTCTGATTGTCCTCTACCCTAGAACTTTGGCTGGTGGAATATTCCACTGGAGGTGGAGGAACTCAGGCACCATGGAGCTTGGCAAGAATGGAGGATGTGGGAGGGGAGAGGCCTTAGGGGTAGGAAGAGACCAAGGTGGAACTCACTCATTCTTTACCTCTCATAGGATAAAGTGCTGTGGGGCTTAGCCCAGACTCAGCACAGAGGCCAAGATGTTTCTCAAGGCTATGATGCTCTCTGGCCTTTGTGGCTAACACCAGTAAGTGAATGTAGACCCAAACGGGACCATAGACTCTGGGCTGAGCTTGGAATGGAGAGGAAGGACTGCTAAGGTGACAGGAAGTTTGGGAATTTGTTATCCCCTTTTAATTCTGATGGGGCTGGTATGGTTGCCAGGAATGTTGGAAGGGGGTTTTGGGTGGGGAGAGGTTAAGAGACAGGGTATAAGTACTTCTGTTCCACTTGCATGTTAACCTGAGCTATAGTTTCAATAGCAGGATCATTTGCATTGGGTATACATGTAATTTACATGCTATTCATTGATTTCATGTTAAGACTAAGGAAATACCTCTGACCCCCAGCTTTTTCCCTGTCCAGGCTAATATCTCGCCCCAATCCCCTACACTCCCTTCCTACATCAGAATGGACAAAGCCCCGCCCAGAAAAACAATTGGTTGAGTCGACCTCCATTAAATCTAGCCTGGGCCATGTAACTGGTGCAAGGGGGGCAGCCTCTTTCTGAACCTTGGTGCTTAGCTTCTGTCCTTCTTCCTCTCTAGGTGTCCAGGCTGAGATGCAGTCTGACCAAGTATGCAAACTAGTGTGGGACTACTTCAACAAGCTGAGCACCGATGCCAAGGATTCTGTGGAACAGCTTCAGAAGAAGTCTGAGTTCAACCAGCAGCTCAAGTATGAGGGTGTGGCCTATAGGGAGGGAATGTGATGGGGCAGGAAGAGGCTGGGGCCCTGGGCACAAGAAGCTATCCCAGGAGGCTGGTTTGGTCATTTAGAAGGTCCTAAAGCTGGACTGGAGGAGGGTTTGAATCACTTTATTGAGAGTGGATTCCTAGCTGTGTTTTTAGAGGGCAGTTAGCGAATCACAAGAGCATAGATTCACAACTGGATATTTGGGGACACTTCTGACCTTTAAAGCTTAAAGAAGGCAACTACCATACTTAAAGCAATTCCAATCTGGTAGGACTTGCTAGAGTTTGTGCTCTGCTGGCAAAGACTGGAAGAACCCAGGGGTCACCTTAGATCATGTGATAGTAATGGCAATTAAAGATTCCCCTGTATTGGCTTGGTTTTCAAACTGATTGTGTTAAAACCCAGAGCTTGTTAATCCCACCTGTGGGATGGACTTGTTGATGTGAAAAGAAAGTCCTGAACTGGGAGGAGCTGGTGACATAGATTTGGAGAGACAAGAGAGAGGCAGAAGAACTTTTTGGAAGCAGCACCTCATGGAGGCAGAGAGAGAGACTGAATGGATTGCTGGGGCCACTTTGAATTGCCCTGGACTTTTGAGACCTGCCCCTGAGCTGCCAAGGACTGAGGAGACATGGCTGTTTTGCTGGTACTTTGTCTGTCTGTTTTGATGTTGTTTTGCCGGATTTGTCCACTGGTGAAAGACTGTCCTGTTGAAGAAGTCCTGGAACCTGGCTTTTGGTTAAGAAGCCCTGAGACTGTCCTGCAGACAGAGAGTGAATACTGTCCACTGGTGAAGGACAGTGCTGTTGTTGCAGGG
>NW_027187419.1:824840-827625 GCF_028583685.1 Petaurus breviceps papuanus
AATACTGTCCACTGGTGAAGGACAGTGCTGTTGTTGCAGGGGTCTGGGAACCTTTCTGTTGGTTCAGAAGCCCTGAAGAAGGATTTTCTTGTTGTATGTTTAAAGAAATCCTGGGAGAGGGTTTTGCTAATGTTTTCAGGGGTTCTAGGACTGTTCTACAGACAAAGGATGAATTAATGAAGGGACTGGCAATGTATCTTGTGGCCTTGCTAAGCCTTGTCTCCCCAGGAACTAAGATTGCTGAGAACTTGCCTCGTGTCAAGATGAAGCAAAGACCTCCATTTGGGTATTAAGTGCTGTGCTTAAACTTGATGTAACTCTGGGGTAGATTCAATTGTGATCCAGGGGTGGGGAACTTTTGACCTTTTTGTGTTCTATGGTTGAACAAGTGAATGTACTTTACTTATATTTGGAAATTAATCTCCATTTGAGAAGAGGGGCTTTGTGGTGGACTAAATGAAGGTATAGCCTAGGGGTGGAGAAGTAGTTAGACCAGGAACTTTGTAATTGATTGAATGATTGGAAGGTCCTGGGGTGGGGTAGTCCTTGGAGATTATTTAATCACATTTAGTAAATGCTGTATTTGGAATGATGTCATGTTTTGATCTTCTCTGTTCTTGGTTGGTCACTGAATAAAATGGAGAGCACCTATGCTGGTATTTTGAACCTGGGAAGTTGCCTTTCCTTGGCATTATATTACAGATCATGATAAGGCATCAGTGAATTTTAGTGAAGGATTATTTGGTAATATAATACTAATATTAATATAATGTAGTATAGCATCTGATATAATATTATATTATATAATGCAATGTTATTATAATATATTATGATATATTGTATTTTACATGCTGTTCATTATTCATGTTAAAAGTAGGGAAATATCTCTGCCACCAGCTTTGTATAAATATATTATATATATATTTATATATAATTACATAATATACTAATAGCAACCTCCTTCTTTTCTTCATCTTCTTTTCTTCTCCTTCTCCTCCTCCTTCTTTTCCTCCTCCTCCTCCTCCTTTTCCTTCTCCTCTTCCTCTTCCTCCTTCTTCCCTTGGGCAGCACCCTTTGTCAGGATAAGTTTGGTGAAGCTAGCGCACAGGCTGATGATCTGAAGAAAAAACTAGTGCCTTTTGCCATGGAATTGCCATGCCGTATGGTCCAGGACTCAGAAAAGCTCAAGATGCAGATCCAGAAGGAGCTGGAGGAACTGAGGCTCCAGTTCCAGCCCAATTCAGAGCAGGTCTGCCAGAAGATGAATGAAAATGTGCAGGCCCTGAAGCAGTGCCTGGGGCCCTGCACTAATGAGCTCCAAAACAGCCTCAACGAGAATGCGGAGCAGCTCCGCCAGCAGCTGGCCCCCCTTTCCTGCCAGCTGGAGGCAGCCATGAAGGAGAACATGAACTGCATTCAGATGGCCCTGGCCCCCTTTGCCTGCGAGTTCAAGAACAAGGTGAACCAGCAAGTAGACAAGATGAAATGCCAGATCACCCCCTTTGCAGACCAGCTCCAGGACAAGATTGATCAGCACATTGCGGAGCTTCAGAAGGCCCTCACACCCTTTGCCAAGGGTGCCCAAGACCAGCTCAATCGCCAGATCGAATGTCTGGCCTTCCAGATGAAAAAGAATGTGGATCAGCTGAGGACCAAGATCTCAGACAATACAGAGGACCTGAAGCAAAAGCTGACACCCTTTGCTGAGGAGATAAAGGGGAATCTCCCTAAAAGCTCAGAGGAGCTGCACCAGTCCTTGACCAAGCTGAGTGGACAGGTGGACCAGCAAATTGATGAGTTCTGTAAGAATGTGGAACCCTTTGGGGAGTGCTTCAACAAGGCCTTGGTGCAGCATATGGAAGAACTCAAGCAGAAGCTAGGGCCACCCCGTACTTGTGGGGTGGAGGATCACCTGAGCTTATTAGAGAAGGACCTGAGGGACAAAGTCAACTCTTTCTTCTGCACCCTCAAGCAGACCCAGGATGAGATGCTCTGTTTCCCCAATGCTTAGAACCTCAGTGTCTGTGCAGTCTTTCTCAGCTCTTTTTAGACCACCATTGCCTCCTGACCAGGGTTCTCTGTCCATCCATCCACCAGTCTGCCCACTCACCCCAAGTGCAGCCCTGGGACTGATGCTATGGTGAAAAGTAGCATTCATGGTCCTTGCTGAATAAAACGCAAAAAAAAAAAAAAAAAAGAACAAGCCCAACAATCATGTGTATTGATCAGTTTTGTTGAATTATTTTCTTTCTCTTTTAAAATTCTTTGTTAGAATACCAACAGTTAGCATTTATATAGTGGTCTTAAGATTTGCAAAGTGATTCATGGTACATTATCTCATTCAAGCCTCTCAACAACCCAGAAAGGTAGGTGCTATTTATTATTATTCTCATTTGCATATGAGGAAACTGAGAGGCCAAGAGAATTTCAGTGACTTGCCCCAGGGTTATATAGCTAATAAGTGTGTGAGGCTGTATTTGAATTCAAATCCTCCTGTTTTCAACCAAGTCCATTAAATCACCACTCTGCCTACATCTAAGGAATGGTTCTCTAAGAGAGCAGAGAGGGAGGAGTTTAAATGTTATAAAAATAAAAAATATCAGTAAAATTTTATTTTAAATACAAACCAGCAAAAACAAACAACTATTTTAGCCTGATTTCAGTGTGTTTCTCAGTCATGGGAAGGAAGGAAAAAGACAGTGGTTGGTATTGAGAGTCATTTAGGCAAAATAGTCCTCTGTGTGTGTGTGTGTGTGTGTGTGTGTGTGTGTGTGTGTGTGTGTGT
>NW_027187419.1:827635-881571 GCF_028583685.1 Petaurus breviceps papuanus
TGTGTGTGTGTGTGTGTGTGTGTGTGTGTGTGTGTGTGTGTGTGTGTGTGTGTGTGTAGTGGGGGAAGGAAGGCTTGTATCTGAGAGTGGAAAGATGATATTCTAGCAGAAAGTGAGAACATGGGATTAGAGGGATGCATGTGTGACTTAACTGAGGTTGCAGAAAAAGGACCCAGAAATTCTATCATGCTCTCTTCTCTGTATGTTTCTGTCTTTTTCCTAGTACTGACTACTAGATTCACTGCTTTTTGTTAAAACTTTTTTATTTTTAATGAACAGAATAAAACAAACACTCCCATAACAGTGCAATAAAAAAGATGATGACACATGAAACTGGAAATCTGCTATGCACAACTTGCTATTCCTTTCAAATATACAACAAAATTATCATGTAAATTTCTTTTTTTTCCTCCCATCCCCCTGCCCTAAAGATATCTACCATTAGACACAAATGAGTATAGATATGTGTATGTATATGCATACACATACACATATTATGTATGTATGTATTCTATACATTTATCAGTTCTTTCTCTTGCACATATGTCCTTTATCATTATGTTTAACATATGTTCTCTTTTTTCATACATCCTTTATCATTAATTTGCATATTTATCATACTCAGAATAACTTTTTTGCTCAGTCATTCTTAAAATAATATTGCTGCCACTGTATATAATATTCTTTTCGTTCTATTCCTTTAGCTCTTCATTATTTCATGCAAGTTTTCCCATGTTTTTCTAAAATTATTGAGCTCACCGTTGATCAGGATCTCAATATCTGAGTAAAGATCTGGAAATTGTAGGGGGATTTCCCTAGAGAGCTTGGATTTTTTGCTCCAGGACTCATGAGAGAACCAGCTGATCTTATTCTCCTTCCCATGTGTATCACATACACTTCATTGGTGGTTGTTGAATCGAACTGTATTTTCAGGAGTGGGGACAGGAGGCTGTGAGTGCTTGGCTGCTCAGCTGGCACCAGGGAGGTAAGCTTTGTTTGCTTCAGGAAGCTCTGAAGGCTGTAAAGGGAGTTCCAAGAAAGGGGTGAAGGAAGAGAACACTTGATAGCCATATGTGGCAGAGGCTGAGGCTGACTCCACCCCATCATTGTTACAATCTTGTCACCCCAGGGTCAGCCTGGTCCCATGGCTGGGAACTTCTAACCTAGACCCATTTCCATGTCAGCCGTCAACAGTCTAGATCACCCTAACTAAAGCAGGCTGAGGGCATTCCTAGGAGACCAGGTCATCAGTCTGGGTACTGCTGATGCTGCCTTCTCTCTTTCCAGAAAACCTACCCCAGCATTCCTCAATACCTCCAGGAACATGCTCAGTTCTTCACTGGGGGAACACCTCTGTGGGCACAAACCTGCCCCAGCTCAGTCCTGTGGGTTGGCATAGGGTTAGGGTTAGGGTTAGATTCATGCCAATGCTCCTGGACTAAGAGGCATGGGCCCTGACAATTAACAGTGGATGCTAATGGGGCCCCTTAATTCTCTCGGCCAGAGGAGTCCATATCCACTCCTCCAAATCTCAAAAGTCCGCCTGTCTGCAACTCTAGGGCACACTTTGTATAACATTTCATCTAGACTGGCCATGGCTGCCACATCAATAGCTGGCTTCCATTTCTCTCTCCCCCATTCTATCAACTCTCTCTCTGCCACAGTGCTGCCTTCATATGGTAGGCACTTAATAGTTAAATTAGAACTCATACTACCCATACAGCCAGACAGCCATGATGGAGGCACCAATCTCTCAAGTATAAGAAAAGTCTACTTTTTTTTTTTAGTGTGTGTATGTGTGTGTGTGTGTGTGTGTGTGTGTGAAATGAACCCTGAAGAGCCTAAGGAGTAAAAGGGGAATTTTACATGTAAATTCAGATAAGCCAAAGGGAATAATCATCACCTCTGGCTAAGTAAGGCCCAGAGAAAAATTACCGGGTATGGACAGGCTTCTGAAGTGGCCTACATGTTAAACAAAGAGACTTAAGAATTCAGTTTGGGATAGGTCTGGGCTGGTACCATTACCAGGACTGGTGGGATCTTCATTCTCTCCCAGAATAATTAAAGTAAGGGAAAGAGACATTGCAATGTTCAGTATTAATCAGGACACCCAAGTTCTAGTCTCCACCCTGCCTGGATATCTAATCTTAGGTCTGTCATTTCTCTTCTATCTAGGGACCTCAGTTTTCTCATCTGTATAATGAGGGGGGCTAGACTAGATGATCTATAAGGACCTTTCTCCTTCTAAATCCTTTGATTGATCCTAAATTAACAATTCCCCTTCCTTATTGAAGGTCATAGCTGGGTGGTCAGTGAATAGAACTGAACTGCTATGGTGGTGGAAAGCATCTTAGAGGTCTTCTCTTCTAGAGGAAACTGAGACCAAGGGAATTGAAGAAGAAGGTCACATATCTGGTAAGTGGTTGAACTGAGATCATGAACCCAAAACCTATTATTCCAAATTCAGAATTATTTCCACTATACCACAATGCTTACTTGATATTTTCTGATGATTGCTGACCCTAAATGGCACCAGTGGGGATGGATGCCTTCTCAAAATCTTTTTTATGATTGTTTCATATTACCAAAGTACTTAAAACATGTATAACACAATCACAGAATCTCAGAGTTGGAAGGGACCCTGGTGGCAGCTAGGTGTGGTGGCTGCTAGAGACCAGAACTTGGAATCAGGAAGATGAGCTCAGATACTTATTAGCTGTGTGACTCAGAGGAAGTCATTCAACCTCTAAATTTTCTCATCTGTAAAATGGGGATAATAATAGCACCTACCTCTCAGGATTGTTGTAAGGGTCAAATGAGATCATATTTGTAAAGCTTTCTATAAATTATTATTATAATAATCAATAATCACTTCTATAAGGTACCTGATAAGTGGTCATCTAGCTTTTCCTTAAAGATCTTGAATGACAGGGCACTCACTATTCCTAAAAGCATCCTGTTCCATTTTTGGATAGTTTTTCAGGTATAGGAAGTTTTTCTTTATCTTGAGCCAAAATCTGCCCCTCTGCAGCCTCTGTCCACTGCTCCCAGTTCTGTACTCTGAGGCCAAGCAGAACAGGTTAATCCCTTTTCCACATAACAGACTTTCCAATACTTGTAGACAGCTATCAAGTTGATTCTCTATGTACATAATGCCCTACAGGAGAGAAGTGTTCCCTCACAATCCTTGCTCAGTCCAAACAAACATCTTTGGATAGCACCTCCATAGCCCAGCATGAGATAACCATAAAGACCATAACCCAAAGACCTCAGGCGAGAAGTATCATAGGATGATTTAGAGTTAGAAGGACCTTAGAAACTCCTAGGCCATTCTCATTATACAGATGAGAAAACAAAGACTCAGAGATGAAGTACTTGCCCAAGGTCACTCATTAAGTAGAGGCAGGATTGCAATCCAGGTGTTCTGACTCCGTCTAGTAGTCCTTGTCTTCCACAGCTGACTCGAACTCTATTCTTTCTGGGGTTTCCAACTATTTTCCTCCAACTTCCAGCCCTCTCTAGAATGTAAAGCTAGTCACTCTACTGCATACAGCTGTCACTTAAATGACTGTTGAATTAAACTGAGTTGGTGTGGGTCCTGTCATTGCCGGATGTGATGCTAGGCACTACTGATCCCTTCTCTATACCAGCCTGGCCCAGGGAAAAGTCCATTTTCACTATGAGGTTCATAAAAGGACTTGAAGAATTAAGGGCAGTAAGAAAGTCGGGTCTAGATGGTAGATTAGTCAGAGGATGCTGGATCCCAAGCTGGAAGGGGCCTCAGAGGCCAGCTGGTCCTACCCAGCCTCCTTTTCCAGAGGGAGAGCCTGACTTAGCACAGATGCTACTTTCCCAAAGTCACATAAATAGTAATTATCAGGGGTGGGGTTTGATAACAGATGCTCTGAACTCAGAATAAGATGCTCTTTCCAGTGTGCCAGACCTCTAGAATGATAGAGCCAGGGGCCATCTTGGGGGCTGGGAGCCCAGTTCTTTTCTCCTTCAGTTCATATGTCAGCAGTCACTTCTGAGGACTCTTTCAGCTCTGAGATTCTGTGAGCCACATTCAGTGACCTTTAAATGATGTAGAAAGCAAAAGGGTCTGAAGGCTGGATTAGAGCAAATGTCTTAATTTGCTGAACACTATAGCCTAGTGATTTTAATTCCTGGTAAATTCTAAAATGTATTTTTTTTTAAACTAAATTTAATTTTTTGGTTACATTTTAATTACCAAACTATCCCCCTCCTTCCCTCTCTCCCCACCCCTCATCAGAGAAGGCCACCATTTTACACACACACACACACACACACACACACACACACACACACACGTGTATATATATACATATATGCATGTATAGGTATATATGTACATGTATATATATGCACGTGTATGTATAAAACTAAACTAAGCATACTTCTAGTCATCAGTTCTTTCTCTAGAGGTACTAAAATAAATTATCAAAAGGATAGTTAATGAACATCTAGAAGAAGAAGCAATTGTCAAAAAGAGTTGGCATGACTTCATCAAGAATTGGTCATACCAGACTTACACCACTTCCTTTCTTGACAGTGAACCTACTGGACTGGCAGGTCATGGACATGTAGTTATCAGGTACCTGGATTCTAGCAAAGCAATTGACAAAGTCTTTCATGCTACTCCTCTGAAAAGATAGGAGATGATGGGCCAGATAGAATAATTAGGCACATTTTGGAACAAGATGATCCATTCAATGCCAATGTGGGATTACAGGATGGGCACCATGTAAAGGGTGTGGGATCACTCAGGTTTTAATCTGACCGCTGTCACTTTCTATCTATGTGACCCTGGCCTTCACTGCTCTGGACCTCAGTTTCCTCAACTATAGAATGAAGAAGAGTTTGGACTGATGACCTCTAAGATCCTTCCTGCTCCTAAATACATAATTCTATGGAAAGTGGAATGCCACAGGAATTTGGTTTGGTCCTGTTCTGTATGTCTCTCTCTCTCTTTCTCTGTGTCTCCATCTCTGTCTGTCTGTCTCTCTCTACATGCACACACACATATATACATAAAATGATGGCATATAAAGGTAGATAGCATACTTATTAAATTGTATATGATGCAAATCTTTGAAACATAGCTTATACTTTTTATTACTTTTTACTGGTTCTATAAAATAATTCTTTGGTATTGACACTGACACCGAATAAGTAAATTATTGGTGTAGCACTGAATCCACAAATTAATTTGGACAGTACTTTTTATTTTCATTGTATTGGCTCAGTCTGCCCTTGAGCAAATACTATTTTTCTAATTACTCTGATCTGTATTTGTGTGAAGAGCATTTTAATGGTATTTATATAATTCCTGTATTCTCAAGTATTTTACCATGTCATAGTTATTTCAAATGTAATGTCTCTTCCTGCTGGGTTTTGTGAAAAATATATTAAAATGCTAATGGTTTATTTTATATCCTGTAACTCTACTGTAGTTGTTAATTGTTTTGATTAGTCTTAATTGACTTTCTAGGGTACTCCAAGTAAACCATCATATCATCTGCAAAAAGGAAGCTTTGTCTCCTCAATGCCCATGTTTACTCCTTCCATTCCTTTTTCTTTCCTTATTGCTATAGCTAGTGCTTCTAGCACAAGACCAAACAGAAAGGCTGATAATGAACATCTTTGTTTCACCTCTGACTTTATTGGAAAAGCTTAGAGATGGCTAACACTTTGGATGACAAAGTTAGCATCCGAAGAAACTAAGGATATTAGAACATTGGGCAGAAGGTAGCAATGAAAGTAAAATTTCTATTTGGGTTATACGACAGGAGTAATAGATACTAGTCCTCAACTTGTCAGTTAGGCTAACTTTTTCCTCTGAATAAGTCAGGGAAGCTGTCCCCAAAATTTCATTGGTCTAGGGGGCTATAGCCTGAGCAGTTGATGGAGCTTTCTGGTTGCCTAAGGAGACAAAAGATCCCAGCCCATAAGGAATAAGCATCTCTTAGACTTGGCAAATGTCCTGCTGCTATATCACCATACCTTGCTGATGTTTACTAGGGAGATAAGGGTAGCTACTTCTACCTGAACCAGTGCTGTATCCTTGCTAAGTATCCTTTCTGTACTGTGTCTAAGTAAAGTTCTTTTTGTTAACTTTAAATGGAGTGCAAATATATTGCTTTGTTCTAATCTTGAACTTCAACTATGAGAACAACGTGAGTCAGGCCTGGCTTACAACATGTTAAAAGAATCAGCTTCACAGATACTTGATGGGAAGTCCATTCAGCTGCCAAAGTGATTTTCCTAAAGCACTGGCTGTCCCCCATGCCTGGAATGCTCCCCCTCTGCCTACTGGCTCCCCTGGCTTCTTTCAAGTCTCAACTAAAATCCCATCTTCTATGGTCAGGAAGCTTTTCCCAATCCTAAATTCTAGTGCCTTCTTTCTGTTAATTATTTCTTGTTTATTCTGTATATAGCTTGTTTGTATGTATTTGTTTGCCCATTAGATTGTGAGCTCTTTGAAGGGATAGACTGTTTTGTTTTGTTTTTTGCCTTTCTTTGTTTCCCCAGAACTTTGCACAGTACCTGGCATATGACAGACCCTTAATAAATGCTAATTGACTGAGACTTACTTAGTCAATGTTGGATAGTAGTTGGTATGATAAAGATGAGCACTTTCAGCTTCCCCATTAAAATGTAAGATCCTTGAAGGCAGGGACTGCCTTGCTTGTTTGCATCTATATCCTCAGCCCTTGGTACAGTGCCTGGCCCACAGCAAGTGTTTAATAATAAAATTTATTTATCAACATCAGTTACAGAGTCTTGGAATATCTGTTTGGAGAAAAGAAGACTTAGAGTAGACATGGTAACTGTCTTCAAGTGTCTGAAGGGCTATCATTTGGAAGAGGGATTTGCCTCATTCTGTGTGGCCCCAGAAAACATGGCAGAGGCAGATTCAGGCTCAGTATAAGGAAAATCTTCCTACCCATATTAGATGTCCCAAAGTGGAATGAGCAGTCTCAGAGGAAGATCTTCAAGGTATTCTTTTGATGGGCTGTATTTGATGATCTTCCCAAACTCCTTCCATCTCTGAAGTTTTATAATTCTGAGGATTGATCAGACTCAGAAGCTGTTTGCTGTGAGAGGCAGCCCTGATAAAACCAATGGAATGGTAGGTAGGGCAGATTTATTTTTCTCCCTCACACCTATGGTTTGTTGTTGCTAGAGAGGGACAAGTAACAGGCAGGAGCCAAGAGTCATAGGACTAGAAGGGACTCTAGATACAAGAAATCACTATTTGACAAAAATTGTTGGGAATTAATATATACTGTTATATATAATACTATATGTATATACAATATACATAATACTATAATGATATATAGTATGAGTACTATATAGTAAGATAAGGTCAAAATGGGTATATGATTTAGACATAAAGGGTAATATAAGCAAATTAAAGGAGCATGGAATAGTTTACTTGTCAGATTTATGGACAAGGCATATGACTAAACAAGAGATATAGAGCATTATAAGACATAAAATGGATAATTTTGATTACATCAAATTAAAAAGTTTTTGCACAAACAAAACCAATGCAGTCATGATTAGAAGGAAAGTAGGAAACTAGGAAAAAAATTTTGACAGCAAGTTTCTCTGATAAAGGCCCCATTTCTCAAATATATAGAAAACTGAGTTAAATTTTTAAGAATATGAGCCATTCCCCAATCAAGATATGGTCAAAGGATATAAACAGGCAGTTTTCAGAAGCATAAATCAAAGCTATGTATAGTCATATTAAAAAAAAGATCTACATCACTATTAATTGGAGAAATGCAAATTAAAACAACTCTGAGGTATCACCTCATATCTATTAAATTGGCTAATAAGACAGAAAAGAAGAATGACAAATGTTGGAGAGGATGTGGACAAACCGGGACACTAATGCACTGTTGGTGGAATTGTGAACTAATCCAATCATTTTGGAGAACAATTTGGAACTATACCCAAAGGGCTATACAACTGTGTATAACCTTTGACCTAGCAATACCCTGATAATCTGTACCTTTATGAGATCAAAGAAAAAGAAAAGAACCTATATGTACAAAAATATTTATAGTAACTTTTTGTGGTAACAAAGAATTGGAAATTGAGGGGAATGGGGAATTAAGGAATGACAACAAGTTGTGGTACATGATTGTGATGGAATACTGTTGGGATATAAGAAGTAAGTGGACCTGTGAAGACTTACATGAACTGATGCAAAGTTAAATGAGCAGAACCAGGAGAATGTTGTACACAGTAAAAGCAGTATTGTATGATAATCAACTGTGAATGATTCAGCTGTTCTCAACAATACAATGATCCAAGACAATCCCAAAGAACTTATAATGAAAAATGCTACCCACATCCAGAGAAAGAACTGATTGAGTCTGAATACAGATTGAAGGATTTTCTTTTTCTTTTTTTTTTTTTTGCCTTTTGGAGGGCAATTGGGGTTAAGTAACTTGCCCAAGGTTACATGGCTAGTCTTTTTTGTGTGGGTGTTAAGTGTCTGAGGCTAGAACCAAACTCCTTACTCCTGGGCCGGCGCTTTACTCACTGCGCCACCTAGCCTCCCAGAAGGATACTTTTCTTACTTTCTTTATTATTCTTGGTTTTTTAAGGTCTGCATTTTCTTTTGCAACAAGGCTAATATGGAAATGTTTGCATGACTACACATGTATGTATACCCTATATTAAATTGCTTATCTTCTCAAGTAGAAGGGAGGGGAGCGAAGGAGAGAGAATTTGGAATTCAAAATTTTTTAAATGAATGTTAAAAATTTTTGCTTACATGTAATTGAGAAAAAAAACAAAAATTAAAAAAAGAATTACAGATATCAAAAACATTTTTAATGTAATTCATAGACCTCAGGTTAAAAATTCCTGTCAGACAAAGCCTCTCTTGTTGAAAATTCCAAACTAGTGATATTTGTTTCCTGTGGCATGGTTTAGCTTATAATGGGTGCTATAGTATCTCTGTCTTTGTTTCAGTTCAGTTGAGGGAGAAATGAAGTAGGACAACCCACAAAGATGGTTGGGATCCCCAAGTGTATACTCCAAGCATTTTGGATAAGCAAAGAGTTTGATTACTTCACTTGCTTTTTAAAATTATTTCAATTAAAAAAAAAGATTCCAACCCAAGTCATTTGACTTCAAGACATGGGTTTTTCTAGGTATCTTTAGCCAGGGCTTGGAACTCAGTGTCCTCTTGTCTTTCTCTGGTTGTACTGTGCTTCCAAGGGGAGGGGAGGATCCTCACAACAACCAATCCCAGGAAGAGAAACATGCAGGTTGCTTATCAAAGGAGTCCGTGGCCTGAGATGACATGACATGATAATTGGGCAGGGAGGACCTCACTGCTTTCAGGAGTCTGAGTCTAGAGGGTGACCCTGATGCACACACTAATTATTTGAGCCACAGTCACAGGGGAATGAGGATAGAGGAAACAATCAGGGGCATCGCTTACCCACGCCACATTTATACATCAATTTTCCTGGTTTGCAAAGTGTTCTACAAACATAATCTCATTTGATCTTCATAACAGCCCTGTGAGGTAGATACTCTGGGTATTATTATCCCTATACAGAAAGAGAGGGTCAGAGACACTAAGTGACTTGCCTATGGCCACACAGTAGGTATTGGGTAGGGGTACGGAAGCAGACCCTGCTTCCAAGTCTATTACACAATCCTACTGCTCCAGCAGAATTCAAGACAACAGTGGTTTCTATAGGACTGTGGTATTAGAAGTAATTATTTATATTTATATAAATTTATATACATATGTCTATAAAAATAAAAGAATATTTTACCTTTAAATGACATTTTATGATCTACAAAGCACTTTACATATGTTTTCATTTCATGTTATGTATGTATATCCTCATTTTACAGATGAGCAGACTGAGGCTTAATAATAATAACTTACATTTTTATCATGCTTTGAAGTTCATAGAGATGAAGTGTGGCTTTTTGGATAGAGCACTGGACCTAGAATCAGGAAGACCTGGGCTCAGATCTAATTCTCACTAGCTATACCTTAGGTAGGTCATAGCCTGACAATAGATAGAGGAAGCTCTCAGGTTGATGAAATCCCAAGTCCTTGTTGCATTGACCTATGAAGGTTTACAAAGCATTTGCTTCACAATCACCTGGTGGGGTAACAGTGTAAATATTTTCTTTTGGTTCGGAGTTATACTGTCATTGGTGTGGGAGCTCTCAGTGAGGAAACTCCCTCTGTCAAATGAAAATAGCAACTGTTCTGAAATTTAGCATCTTAGAGAATTGTCTGGGATACTAAGTGACTTGCCAAGTGTCCAGTATAGTATATGTCTGGTGGGACTTGAACTAGGATCTTCCTTACTCAGAAGTCAGCTCTCCTGCCATTATGCCATATTACCATTGATCAAATATCAATATTCTCAAATTTTTTAGGATTCAGAAATAACTTTCAAGATGTTAAATGATTTGTCCACAGCCATACAATTTGTAGATAACAGAGCTAGCACCAAATCCAGGCCTACCAACTCCAAGAGAAGGACTGATTAATGACTTGAATGGATGAATGGGTAAATGAATGAAAAAAGCATATGTTAAGTCCTTACTATGTACAAATCATTTTGCTAAATTCTGGGAATGCAAAAATAGAAAAGCAATTCAATTCTTGCTCTGAAAGTGCTCACATTCTATGAAAGGGAGGCAATACAGGACTTCAGCTGCAAGTCAGTGGAAAGGTCATGTAGCCCTTCTAATGAATCCACCAAGCAGATAGTAAAGCATCTTTTTGAATGACTTGTCCATAGTAAGTGAAGGAGCTTGCATTCAAACCTAGGTCTCCTCTATTTCCTTTCTATTCTGCCTATGGATGTAAGACTACCAGCAATTGTTTCCCATCACAGTCCTCTGTGGAGTGGATGGCTTGGCTTTTTTGTTTTTATTTATCAGAACAGAAAAGAGTAGCACCAGGTGGAAATGTGGTCACAGCACTAGGACAGAGGCAGAGCCCCAAGCCCCAAAGGCATGTGGAGCTCAAGGCCAGGTGGATTTGGACCTCACACAGAGGATACAGAGGGTAGGGCAGGGAAGCTGATAGAGGCCAGACTGAAGGGGTGGAGCTTATATAGGTGGGGATGAGGGGGGGTTTGGACTCTACTCCAGGGTGTGTGTGTGGAGGGGTGTATGGACTACACTCTCTAGGCTTGGCTGCCCTTTCCCCTTCAGGATATTGCTCTTGAGGTCATGACTACAGTCATCTGGCTTTCCTGGAATCTATTAGACAACTAGCTTCAAAAATAGAGTGGAGATGGGGGGAACCAGACCGATGCTGGCTATTAGAGATGTCTCAGGTGTGGTTGCAAAGTGGGCTTCCTTCCCGGCATTCCCTTTTTTAAAGGCCTCTTTCTGGTAGTTATCACTTAGAGAACATAGCCCTTCTGTATTTCCTGGGTCTCTCCTGGCAATAAATCCACTTGAAACAAGCCGTTGGAACTTTTTTTTTTTTAAGAGCATGAGAGAGAATCTATGGAGCTATAGACTCTGTAGTTAGGAATCCCAAGAATCAGTTGTTAACTATGCTGAGGACCAATTCAGTTGGATAAGCTGGGAGGAAGCAGGGAGACCCCACAGGGGCTCAAAGGACCATCTAGCCTGTTCATGCCCCTAGGACAGGGGTTCTTAACTTTTTTGTGTCATGGACCTCTTTGGCATTCTGGTGAAACCTATGGACCCTAATTATTGCAAAATGAAGAGGAAATTTTTTTCAAATTCAAATTCATGGACTTCCTGAAATCTATCATGGACTCCTTGGGGTTCAGTGGATCTCATATAAGAATTGATGACCTAGTGGGCTGCTAGAACTTCAGAGCGCCCTTACTAACCCCTGCTTCTGGGTTAATGGAAAAGGCATCTGGAGAGACGAGCATTGAAGTGATGGTACCCCAGAAGGGTGGCAACCCAGGGGATGTGGGGCTAGATCAGAGAAAGAGGTAAGACACTCTATGGAAGGAAGCACATAATTTGTAAGTAATAGGACTTGGTTTCAAACCCAGGTTTTCTGACTCTGAAAACAGGTTAGTGACTCAAATGGATGAATAGATGAAAAGATTATATATCAAGTGCTAATTATGTACAAAGCACTGTGCTAAGTGCTAAAGATACAAATAGAAAAGCCCTCCCCCTCTTCCCCTTGGCAACCATGGACTAGTTAGGGTTCTGGACTAAGTCAAATTCAGAAATCTAATGCTCTTTTAATTCTGGATGTGTCTGATCCAGCACAAAACAGTAGTGCTTAGACATTATCTGCTGCTGTGATATAGAAAGGACACTGGACTCCAAGCCAGGAGACCTGGGTTTGTGTACCAATTCTGCCACCCAGTATGACATCAGGTAAGTAATTTCTGTTCTCTGGGTCTATTTCTTCCTCCGTCACAGGAGGATCATGCCTGTCTTACCTTTCAGGGTTTTTTGAGAACCAAATAAAATAGTGTACAAGATGTGTTTGATCACCATGATATGCTATGTGAGTATTTGCTATTACTAATATTATTGATGCAAAAAACCCTTTCATTGTGTTTGTTTCCAAGAAAAGTACTTTGAAAACTTATATAGATGTGACATAAATCCATCAATAAACATTTCTTAAGCACCTACTATGTGCCAGGCACTATACTAAGTTCTGGGGATACAAAAAGAGGCAAAAAGATAGTTCCTGCCCTCAAGGAGCTTACATCATCATTATCATCATCATCTAATCTAATACTGCCCTCATTATTCAGATAAGGGAATTGAGTCCCAGAGAGCTGGGTCTTCTCATTCCCAGTTTAATGTGTTTTGGGGTGTGTAGGGAATTCAGGGAGAGCAAACACCTCTGGTGTGAGGGCTTGCTGAGCCCTTTACAATGCTGCTCATTCACCTTTGGTGTCCATCTGTCCCCCCAACTCTCACCTGTGGTTCCAAGAAGCTGTACCATGCACAATGGCCACACCCTGGCCAGAAGACAAGCTAAGTCAGGTTGAGAGTAACTGATAGGTCTCAAATCTATTGGTGAATTAGGGGGATGTCTACCCCAAGCACACAAAGACTTTTTATTGCATAATGGATGGATGAGAACAACTTGTCTCAACAGCCAGGAAGGTGGCTGAAGTATGCGCGGTGGAGTGCCTAACGCTTGGTCAGACATAGAAGACGCCACGGTTATCCATTGCATCTCAGGCCATTGCCAGGCATCTTGACTTTTGTCTTGCCACTGGACTTTGATGACTCTGCAAGAGAGAATGACGCTGACAACTTTGTGCAACTCTGCCTCATTTAAGTCCAATTCATGAGCAAGTCAAACCATCACCCTGTGATGTCATTGGTTCTCTTTGAGAACAAATAATGAAGAACACACTTATGGGTTTTACACTACTACTTCCCTTCTTCCAAGGCTTTCTCTTTGACTTGGATACCCTGTAGTTTTAAAATATTCCTGAAAGTTTTCATAGTTTTCATTTTGTAGTATCTTTTTTTCAGGAGATGACCAGTGAATTCTTTCTACTTCTACTTTACCCTCTGGTTCTAAGAGACCTGGGCAATTTATTTTATAATTTCTTGAAATATGATGTCTAGGTTCTTTTGGAGGGGGGCATGGCTTTCAGGCTCTACAATTGTTCTTAGATTATCTCTCCTTGCTTTATTTTCCAGGTGAGTTGTATTTGTGATGGGATACTTTACATTTCCTTCAATTCTTTTAGTCTTTTCATCTTGTTTTAATATTTATTGATATTTCATGGAGTTGTTATCTTCCATTTAGTTAATTCTGATTTTCAGGGAGTTTTTTTTTCTTCGGTATAACTTTGTACCTCTTGTGCCAAGTGGTTAATTTCCTTTCCATTTCTTCTCCACATAGCCGTTATTTGCCTCTGAACTTGGTCCTTGCTTGGTATATAACCTAGGGACCATTCCTCATCCTGGCATGCCACACTTAGGTGCAGGTCGCCTTCTTAGTCTGCCCTGCATCTGTGATCCAGAGCTGGTCATGAGCAACCAGTTGGTAGTCATTCCCACACTCTGCATTAGTTTTGCTCTGGTGCTTCCTGTCTTGGTCCACAGCTTTGGTCTTCTTTCAGTCCCTGAGTGCTGGAGCAATTTGCTTGGCCCTTTGCTTGTGGCTAGAACCTGTACCCAGTGTCCAAAGACCTCTCTGTCTGTCTCCTTATGCCAACCTGTGCTAGAAAAATGACTGTGATTTTCTTTCTTGGATTTCCTTATCAGGACTCAGTTTGATGCATTTTCTAAATTGCTGTAGAGGAGTTGTGTTGGGGAGCTGGGCTATACATCTTCCTGTTACTTCACCATCTTGGCTCCCCTTTTATGACTTTCTGAGAAGCTTATATTCTTCCTTACTCACCATAAAGGCTAAACTTCCCTCTTTTGGCTGCCCAAACAGCAGAGTTACTGGGGATTTGTATCTCAGTTATAAATTTATAGGGTGCCAAGTTTAGTGGGTTCTGACAGCATGGACAATCTCTTAAGCTGGATTTTTTTTTAAACCAGAGGACTTAGTTAGCAATATTAATTAGTTAAAATAGGAAGCTACCATGCGTCAGCTTGGGATGAGCTCCTTTCCCACTCTCCCTTGACTCTTGCATGGTAGTCTCTCCAGGATCACACCACAGTCTCCATATCTGTGCTTTCCTATCCCAGAGTAATGTTCGGCATGCTAGCAGCTTCAAATGAAGGAGTGCTCAGTATGTGGTTTGTAGTAATTGCCACAGGTACAAAAATTCATGAGTTAGAGCCCAGCCAAACAAAGTTGGTTCCTGGTTTCCACAACCTACTGGAGACCTAGCTTTTCCCGGTTCTCAAAACAGCAGATCTATTTATAAGATTTTAGAGCTAGAAGGGACATTATAGGTCATCTGGTTCAACTACCTTATTTTACAGATGAAGAAACTGAGCCCTAGAGAAGTGCAGTGTCTGATTCCAGGTCATTGGGCAGATCTAGGATTTGAAGCCAGATCTTTTGACCCACCAAACTAGCAGCATCCTTTCCAGATCGAGGAGCCAACAACTCAGTCCTGGGCTCTCTTCTTGATTCCTGCCAGCTACACATGAATGACTCAATTCAAGTATCTATGCTATTCAAGGCCTAGTGTTAACTGTCACAAAGATGTGGTCTCTGTCATTAAAGAGTTTAGAGTCTAGAGATATAAGACACAGTACAAGACCCACTACAAGACGAGTTCGATACTGAGAACTGGGAGAGGCATATTAGGTAGTGGCCCAATTCAGGCTAACACTGAAATGAAACCAAACTGAATTGTCTGGAGAACTGACAGGTGAAGTGATTTACCAAGATTGCATAGCTGCTGACAGCCAGAGCTATGATTTAGATTTACTATTAATTCTCCTAGAATTAGTCTTCTGGCTTAGAAGCCAAGATTCTCTCCTTTATGGTGTCACCTTCTTACTCTTTGTGGTGCCCAGCCTATAGAGATACCAACATTTCTTTTCCTTTATAACTGTCCTTTGTCTCTTACTGGAATGTATTTGATCCATTTCTTTTCCTCTAGGGACCTGATTCGAGAATAACCAGAGGTAGATCTTGGCTTATCCAAACATGTTCAGTCATTTTCAGTCATGTCTGACTCTTCATGACCCCATATAGGGCTTTCTTGGCAGAGAGACTGGAGTGGTTTGCCCTTTCCTTCTGGAGTTCATTTTATAGATGAGAAAACTGAGGCAAGCAGGGTTAAATGACTTGCCCAGGGTCACACAGCTAGCAAGTATCTGAAGCTAGATTTGGACCCAAGTCTTCCTGCCTCCAAACCCAGTACCCTATTCACTGTGTCACCTAGCTGCCCCTCTCCCTTCCTTGTCACTTTAAGCAGGTGACTAAACCTTTTTGATTGTCAGATTCCTCCATCAGTCAGTCAAGTTTAGGTAGGTAAAGGTTGAGACAGAGGAGGTTGAGGGGAAGAGGGGAGAAAATGCCCTTCCTTATATAAATCTAAGGCATCAATTGGGGCTAGGAGGATGGAGTTGGAGGGTCCCTGGCTATGGTGTCTTCCCCTTAGATGCTCTTTCATTGGGGTGGGGCTTGGATTTTGCTTCTGCTTCTCATTAGAAAGTCCATTACCTGGACCTTGGCTTCCCATGCTTATTCTGGAATCATTTCATAAAGGAGAAAGGAAAACTTTTAACTCTATACATTCTTGGCCTTCCTTGCCATGCTAGCTGGGGTTTGGTGGGAGGATGGGGATAATTTGTCACTTGTTTGTTCTAGGGACACAATCTGTTGAGTAAGACTAGGGCCTGGATACAGCATGTATGCTGAGTAGGATGTCAGTAGGGAAGGTTAAAGGTCCTAGGATTTAGAGAAACTAGATAGAGAACTTAGTCCATGCCCAGATTGAAAATTTCCATGATGTGTCTTTTTCCCTAGGACAGACTTCCCAGAGAGAATAAGGGTTGGTGCCAATTAACCTCAAAGAAGTTGGGGTTATTGAAAGGGGCCATAGAACAAGCAACAGGTCATCTCTGGGCAGAGTCAACTCTGGCATCTTGCATGGGTGGCAGGTGAGTGCTGGGCGGTAGTTGAGGTCATTCTTCTTTAGACCTCCACGTGGTGTTTGCCTGAAGTAGCTGTTGCCAAAGGCACAGGTCACTGGGATATAAAGCTGAATGCTTGCTCCTTATGCCCAGAACTGGTATTTTGGCAGGTGAGAGGGAAGGTTGGTGTCCCTGCATCTTAGGAGAGAACAATCAAGGCAGGTGGTTATGGTAAAGAAATGCGGGCAAGAACAGGAAACTGGGGCCCACGTACTTTCTTCCCTTTCCTCATACCTCAGTTTCTCCATTTATGAAATGAGAGACTGGGTAAGAAGATGGATGAGTAAATGGCACAAGCAGAGGCTCAGCTTTCCATCTAGACCTATTTCTTTGCTTGGGGCTCTTGCCTATGGTAGTATATTTTACAAAGTGAATCTTTTCTGTGTCAGTAAGACATGGGGACATCTTCATCTCTGGGAAAAAAGCCCTCTTACTTTCTATTATCTGTCCATGATGTTTGCCTCCCAGAATCTTAGCTTTGGAATGGGAATTAGGAGGAAACTCCATGTCCTGTGCCCCTGGGAAGGGTTACAAGGAGCTTTGTAGAAAAGCTCTAGGGCTGGGTCATCTTGAAGGTCCCTTTCTGCTCTGACATTCAGTGAGTCTTAGTTCCCTCCCCGCTCTTCCCTTCTGACTCTATTTACTTTTCCTCCTTCTTAGGGTGGATCATGGCAGTGATAACAACAGTCTTGGCCTTGGTTCTGGCCCTCCTCTCAGGTGGGTGCTCCTTTTTCTGACGACAATGATGGGGTGAGGTACATTTGGGGTACTAGGCTTAAGTGCCTCCTTTCCTCCTCTGCCACCTGCCCCCCAGCTTCTAGGGCACTTCCCCCCCTCCCAAATTACCTTGTATTAACTTTGTATCTATAGTCTGTATATTCTCAAGGGTCTCTCCTACTAGAATGCAAATTCCTTGAGGGCAAGAACTCTTTCACTTCCGTCTTTTTATCCTCTAGGCTTAGGGACTCATCCATAGGGAGTCTTAATAAAAATTGTAAGCTCCAGGAGGGCAGGGGCTATCTTTTGCCTCCTTTTGTATCCCTAGCACTTAGCACAGTGCTGGACACAGTAGGAGCTTAATAAATGTTGATTGGGTCTGTACCTAAGGATTCAGGAATCTAAGCTGAGAGGCAAGATCTAAAGATTTTCAAGTCTGAGCTTCCTTTTAATATTTTGGAAGTGAGCTCAATTCAGCTAACTCTCTGGCTTGGTTGAATCCCTATTAGGCTCTTTGTTAATGAACCTCTCCCCGTACTTTGTCCTCGTGTGTCTTGAATAAGGGTTGTGTGTGTGTGTGTGTGTGTGTGTATGTGTGTGTGTGTGTGTGTGTGTGCGTTTGTGATTTCCTCTACTAGACTGTACACTCCTTGAGGGTGGGGGCCATATCTTTGAATCTCTAGCTCCTGAACATAGTGGATACCTGAAATGAATTAAATTGAACCGAATCATTTGCAACATGTAACTGTCAGGATACAAGAAGAGATCCCAAGTGTGAGTTTTTGGCTCCTGGCCTGGAATGAACACTGGTGGAAAATTAGAAGATCTGGTTTCAAATCCTGACCCACTTATTAGCTCTAATGACCTTGGGCAAATCACTTCTCCTAATCTAAACCTCAGTTTTCTTCTCTGTAAAATGAGAGGGTTGGACTAGACCTCTAAATTCCCTTACAGCACGAAATTTTATGATTTTATGAATGTGGCCTCTTTCTCTTCTCTTTTTCTCTTCCTGTCCTAGAAACTCTCTCTCTCTCTCCTAGGACTTCAAGGGAAGGTAGACCTCTATGGAAGAAGGGATGACGTTAAAGGATCCCTGCTGTGTCCCCTCCCCCACTCATCCTCAATTCCAATTTCTCCACAGTGTCAACAACAGCTAAGGAGTACAAAGGCTTCTGGGAATACTTCAGCCAGAGAAGCCAGGAGAAGGGTCAAATAGAACAGACTGAGCAGCAGAAGCTCAGCAAGGAGTTCCTGTGAGTGACCAGGGCTTGGACCTCTAAGAAGTTAGGGTCAGATGGCAGAGGAGGTGGAGGAGGAAAGGGAACCCCCAGGGGTGTAACTGATTGTTGTTTCCCATCTTGCCCATCTCTCCACTGAAGGCTGACTCTAACTGTTGTATTCTCCACTCTGGAGCCAACCCCTTAGGTCAAAGTAAATCTCCCTCACCCCCAAACCCAAGCCTAGTGAATAACCTAGTTTTCTCTGTCTTCCCTCTCTCTCACCACTCTACCCAATGCCTAGACTTGGATCAATCACATTATAGGTAGTAAAGACTCATTTCTCTGAGGCTGTGATCTTATTCAGCCTCCAACCCACAACTTTCCCTTCTCCACTAGACCCAATGTGATAATGTTGGCCTCCATGGTTCAAGGAGTTGAACAACCAGTCTCTCTGTCCCAGATCATCAGTGGCTATGACAGTGAGAAGGAAAGAGAAAGGATGAGCTCAGATGGTTGTGGCATGTGTTTACATATATCCATGTCTGCACGTGCTCTCCAAAAAAACATCAGGCTGGGGAGTCTGATGAGGATCTGGTTCTGGAGCCAACTGCCTTTTCTGCTCAATATCATGGTTTCCCTGGGGTGGTAGATGAACTTGATCCTAGGGAGTAGAGGTCAGGTATATGTATATATGCTAGGAAAACCCATAAAACTAGCAGTCTGGACCAGTACATGTTTGCATCCCTCCTCCCCAGGAACCTGAAAGCCAACATTGAACAAGACCTCAGTAATGTGGACACTTTCTTGGAGAAGCTAGAGCCATTGGCTGGACAGGGAAAACCTCCTTTGCTCTTTCTGGACTCAAGAGAGCTGAAGCACCAACTACACAAGGAGCTGGAGGAGGTGAGGACCAGGCTGGCCCCATACACTAAGGAGGTCCATCAGCGGGTGGGCTGGAATTTGGAGCGGTTGAGGAGGCAGCTTCAACCCTATACAATGGAGCTGATGGATCGACTGGCCCTAGGGGTTCAGGAGCTGCAGGAGCAGCTGAAAATGGTTGGGGAGGACACCAAGAACCAATTGCTGGGGGGTATGAATGAGGCCCGGGGTCTGCTTCAGGAATTTCAGGACCAAGTGGCTCATCATACAGGGAGGGTAAAAGCACTGTTCCATCCCTATGCTGAGAGGCTGGTGACAGGAATTGGGCAGCATGTGCAGGAACTGCATCGCAATGTGGCTCCACATGCTGCCACTAGCCCAGCTCGCCTCAGTCGCTATATCCAGGCTCTGTCAAAGAAGCTGACCCTGAAAGCCCAGGCCCTGCACACGCGCATCCAGGACAACTTGGACCAGCTACGGGATGAGCTCACTGCCTATGCCGGAGCCAGAGAGGGTGAGGATGTGGGAGAGTTAGGGCAAGACTCCCGGCTGTCCTCAGATGAGCTGACGCAGGAGGTACAGCAGCGGCTGCAGGCCTTTCGTCTTGATACCTTCCAGGAGATTGCTGATTTCACTAGAGCCATTGACCGTGAAACAGAGGAACTGCAACAGCAGTTGGCTCCACCTCCCCCTGCCCACAATGCCTTCTCTCCAGAGCAGCTGGGGGATGATGGGGATAGGAAAGTCCTGGGAGAGCTAAGATCCCGCCTTGATGCTCTTTGGGAAGACATTCATTATAATCTCCAAGATCAGGGGCATAGCCTGTCTGGGGCTCCCTGAAGACCTTCCCTAGGCCCCAGGACCTTTTGCCCTATTTTCCTCTAGGAAGTCCTTAAACCCAAGGCCCCCAGCATCCACTCAGTTCTCAACAGTCCCTTTGTTGGGACCAAAGGTGGTTGACTCTAAGCAAAGCACAGGTATATCCCAATGTCTGAGGCTATGGCCTTAGAGGTTGCCGTCACCTGTGGGATCAGCATCCTTTCATCTGGTTCTCTTGTCCAGATGTATTTCAATTGCCAGGTTTGACAAACCCATGTTTTCCATCTCCCCACTTATGAATCAGGAGTGAGTTCTCAGCCAAAGGAGCAGAGTTACAAAGGCTACCTGAAGATTTCTGCTTAGCTGCAAGCCTTGCTTACTAACTAAGCCTCTGGTTGATGAGTGTTGCTTAAGTGGGATCATCTTGGATGGGGTGATTGCCTCTAGCCAGCTTCTAGCCACTGCTGGTCCACAGGGCTGACTTGATGCCTTTAATGAAAGTTGATGCTGTATGAGGAATTGAAGGGAGAAGGGAATGGTGTATGCACTTGTGTGTGTGTGCATGTGTGTGTATGTATGTATGTATGTATGTATGTATGTATGTATGTATATGAGCCCTGTTGGTTTGAAATTGATCAGCAAAGGCCTTGTTCCTGTACATAAAAGGACCCGGGATATTTCAAAGATATCTGAAGCTGGACTTCCATCTCTGAACCACTGCTAGGCTGCCTGGGACTAGTTAACTTGTTGCATTACAGACTATATGCCCTCTTCATGATGTAAACTTATTTTTTTTCACATTGTGAGTTTTGTTAATATATGGATGCACTGAAATCAACTGTCTCTCCTCTTCTCTGCTCATCTTTTACTCCTAGGATCATAAATTTATTTATTTATTTTTAATACTTATTTTTTATTTTTCCCCAGTTACATGTAAAAGCAATTTATGACATTCATTTTAAAAACTTTGAGTTCCAAATTCTCTCAGTTTGATATAGGGTTATTCATATGTAGTCATGCAAAATATATCCATAATACTAGAATCGTAAATTTAGTGTGCAAAAAGATATTAGAGACAACCTAGTTCAATTCCCTAATTTTACAGATAAGGCAACTGAGGCTTAGAGAATTTGGCAATGAATAGCCAGTGAGTGGTAAAGCAGGGATTCTGAGCCCACATCCAGTGCTCTTCCCATAGTACCATAATGCTTCTCTTGCTTCCCCCAGAGAGTACCTTCTATGTCAGAGTGGTCTGACATGGCCTAGAAAAACTCCTGGATGAACCATCCAGGGCCCTCAGTCTTGACTGAAGCCATCTCTTCTCTTCCTGCTGTTCATTGTGGTTATTTTCAATAAAATCCTATTAGGGAATGAAAAAAGTCTTTATTAGGTGATTACCACACCCCAAGCACTGCACTAAGACTTGATATCACTTTATTTCAATCAAGTCAACAGCCCTCCAAGAGGAGCTGTACTCCCTGGACACTAATGCTAGGGCTGTTGTCGAATGAATACAGTATCCTTCATCATTGCTCTCTTCAGCCACATATACTCTCAGTCTCCCTGTACCCTGACTGCATCTTGGGGTCATTTTTAAAGCCTGTTCCTTCTTCATTTCCCTAGTCCTTGTGTCAACGTCCTTAGCTTCTTATGTGTCACAGAATTAGAGATTAGAAGAGAAAGAAACATAAGAGGCCATTGAAATCTGTTCCCATTCCTCATTATATAGATGGGCAAACTGAAGCCTAAAGAGGGAAAGTGCTTAATGTCACCTAGCCAGCTAGTTAATGTGTGTGAAAGCCTGGGTCTCTATCCCAGTGCACCTTCTCAAGTATCTTTAAATTGCTCCCCCACTGCTCCCAGCTTCTGCACAAGACCATCATTGTCGGCCTTATCGATCAACTTGAAAGCAGTTATGCTGGTGGAGAGAAGCAAAACTGTAGACACCAGTAACAGCTTCCTTTTCCTCAGAGCAAAAGCATCCAAGTTTTTTTTTTTAATGCTACACTATCAAAATGTATGTGTTTGGGACACATGAATAACTTATTTACTTTTATTCTTGGATCAGATCTGGGATTTTATTGGTGTTAGGAACTTCCAGGCAGGAGATTTCCTTTACTGATGATACATAATGAGAATGGGAATATTCTACAAATATTTATATAATTATTAATTGATCCAGTCAGGCTAGTATGCCACCTGGTGGCACTTGGTTACTAAAGCAGGTGCAGTTAGGTGCATTAGGCCTACTAATTCATCTGAGGAAGCTAGTTAAGCAAAGCATTTTTAAAAATTCTACTGACAGTTTTTGATGGGTCACACTACAGGATAAAGTGATTTGGCCTTAAATTCCATTTCTGGTTCCTTTATTTCAGACTGAATTCTTCCTCGTATCAGTATCTAGGGACTTTTGGCTCCCACAAGAAACATGTTGACCATCCCCTTGAACAAAACCTCACCCCAGAGGATCTGGACTTAGTCACTTTGAAAGCACCCACTAAGGGCCCTATCAGGTGGGGAGCTGAGATAGAAAAAGCTTGTTCTAGGGCAGTACAGAAGGGAGATGTTATCTGCTACTGAGAGGCAGCAAGGTCTGTGTAGAGGGTAAGGTAATGGATTCCACATCAAGAAGACCTAGGTGTGAATCTTACTTCAGACACTCACTAGCTGTGCAACCATGGGCAAGTATCAATGTCTTATTTTCAGTTTCTGTATCAATCAAATCAACTAACAAGCATTTATTAAGTGACTACTATGTGCCAGGCACTGTATTAGGAAGAACGAATTCAAGTCCGAAGAATGAAAAAAAATCTTTTCTCAAAATGACCTTCTTTTTTACTAGGGAAAACAACAAATACACACATATGTATATATCCTCATGATGCAAACTTGTTTTTTATGTTGCGAATTTTGTTAAAATATGAATGCGTTGAAATTATCACTATCTTTCCTCTTTTCTATTAATTTCTTCTTACTAGAAGTAAGGATCATAAATTTACACACACATATACATACATAATATACATGTTTTTTATATGTGTGTGTAGAAAAACACAAATGTAAAGTTAACAAATACCTAAAAATACAAAGTAGTACAAATTAGTTGAATGCAAGGTAGTTTGGGAGGGAGAGTCCTAGCAGTGGGAAGATCAGGAAAGACTCCATATAGAACATGGAGCTTGAATTGCATCTTAAAAGAAGAGAAGGACCCTATGAGGCAGAAGTAAGGAAGATGTGCATATCTGGCATAGGGTCCAGAGCAAATCCATAGAGATGAGGGAGAGATGTTTTTGTTGGTTAACAAAGATGTCAGGTTATACTTGGGTTATAGAGCAGGGGAAGTAGAGTAATGTTGAGAAAAGCTAGAGAGGTTGGGGTTAGGTTGTGTAGAACTTTAATAGCCTAACAGAGGAGTTTATATTTTATCTTAGAACAGAAGTGTCAAACTTGTGACCCATTGGATTGCATGTAGCCAGGAGAATTACTGGAACCAGATTAAAAATATAATTGAAAATGTTTAATAAAATAAATAAAAACACAACATAATGTTAATTTGTGATTAATTGTGGATAGAGAACCAAGCCTGGAGTCATGGAGACCTGATTTTAAATTTGGCTTCAGATACTTACTAGCTATGTGACCCTGGGCAAGTTATCTAATCCTGTTTGCCTTAGTTTCCTCATCTGTAAAATAAGTGGGAGAAGGAAATGGCAAACCACTCCAGTATTTTTGCCAAGAAAACCCCAAATGAGTCACGAAGATTTGGACATGACTGAAACAACAACAACATCAACATGCAGCCTGAAGGGATCTATTTCTCTTTGATCTTGACACTACCGTACCTGGAGGTACTAGGAAGCCATTGGAACTGGTTAAACAGGGGAGTCACTCACACGGTCAGATCTGTCCTCAAGAAAACTTACTCTTGTGGCATTGTTTGGGATGCACTGATTCGGAAAGAAACTTGAGACAGGGAGACTAAGCTGTTGAAATAACATTGTTGTTGTGTTTGTCCTTTGTTCTCGAAGAGAGGACCATGACATCGGGGAAATGATTACATGACTTGCAGTTGACTTGGATTTGAGTGAGTGAGGGCTGAAATAATCTAGGAGAGAGGAAACGAGGGCCTGAACTAAAGTGGTAGCTATGTGAGAGAAGAGAGATGGGGTTAGACACAAGAGATATTGTATACACAAAAATGGCATGATTTGGCAACATATCTGATATGTGGATTGAGGGAGAATGAGTTGAGGATAATGCCAAGATTACAGACCTGAGACACTGGAAGGATGGTGGTGCCATTGACAGAAATAGTGAAGTTTGGAAGAAGGGAGGTTATTGAGGGAAAGATAATGTATTTGGTTTTAGTCATCTTGAATTTGAGATATCTTTGAGATGTCTTATTTGAAATATCTAATAGGCAATTGGTGATGTAGGAATGAAGCTCAGGGGAGAGACTGGGGCTTGACGTAGAGATATAGGAGTCATCTGTTTATAGAGATGATCATTAAATCCACCACAGCTAATAAAAGTGAGTGTGGAAGGAGAAGAGAAGGTCTAGGATAGAACCTTGGGGAATACATACAGTTAGGGGATTTGACATGAATGATGAACAACACAGGGCCAAGGACAAATTCTTGAAGGACTCCACTAGAGACTAGTTCTAAAGATACCCATAATGATGAGTTTGGGTCATTCAACCAATTCTAAATCCATTTAACTGTAGTTCATATCTCTCGACAGGATCATAGATTTGGAGCTGGAAGGTGTGTTAGAGGCCATTTAGTACAACCCCCTGATTTTATAGAAGAGGAAAAAAATAACCCAGAGAACTATTTGACTTTCCCAAGGTCACACAAAAGTTAAAATGGCAGAGGTGGAATTTGAACCCATGTCCTTTGATACCAAATCCAGTGCCTTTTTCTTCTTCTTAAAAAGTCTCTCCAGTGTTGTCCATAAGGATGACATATGACTTTGTCTAATATTTTGCGAAAACTCAATTATACTAGGTCTAAGGAACCTCTCTAAATCTGTCTGGTAACCATGTCAAGAAAGGAAATTTTGTATGACCTTTTCTTAATAAAACATGCAGTCTTCTGAGCAATCAACATTTACCTCTTTATATGATATACTCACATGTTCTAGAATTTTGCCAGGAATGGCAGTTAAGCTTATTTGTCACTAGTTTGATTTCTTCCCTTTTTTCAAAACTGGGAAAACATTTGCCTGTCTCCACTCCTATAGTACTCTATTGTTTCCTAGGATTATTCAAAAGATCATTTACAGGAACTCTTTACTTGTATCAGCCCTGGGATCAAAGTTCTTTCTGACCCATGTTGGTTTGAAGTCACAGAGGGCAACTAGTTTCTCTTACTATCTCCTCAGTTATCTTAGGCATCAAATCCCTGTTAATCATTGATGATCTCTTCTTCCCAGGTCAAGGATCATCCTTAATATTTGGACAGGGTTACTAGACACACAAAAAGTGAAGAACTTCTGTCTTCTATTCATTTTGTCTGTTAGCATCCCATCTATCCTGATAAATAATCCTATAACAAATCCCTTTATTGAAGGAAATTCATGTGAGAGCAAGGAGAATGAAGGACATCTGTAAAGTATGTATGTATAAGGTGTACTGGGTGCTAAGAATACAAAATAACATTTGACAGTCCTTGTCTTTACAGAGCTAACAATCTTCTGTGCGAAGTGCTTGGCATGTAGCATGTGTTTAATAAATGCTTGTAAAATTACTGATTGTGGCACATGCCAAATGTACACAGATGAGTATCAAACTTGTACTTACTGTGTTGGGAGCAAAGGAAAGATCCAAAGTGTATAAAGAAAATTTAAGAAGGTTAAGAACACATTCTTTTGGCTAGGGGAATTCAGAAAGGCTTCATGGAGGAGGTGGCATCCAAATTGAACCTTGAAGGGATGCAAGGATTCTGAAATGAAGAGATAAGGAAGCTGTGCATTCTAAGAATGGGAAAAGTACCCAAGAAAATTAAACCCATGTTAATCCAAGTTAACCCATAGTAGTTAATGAGGTTACCAAGAGTGAAAGAGTATAGAGGTGAAGAGAAGGTCTAGGACAGAACCCTGGGAAATATTCATAGTTAGGGGAAATGACATGGATGATGAGTAACACAAGGCCAAGGACAAACTCCTGAAGGACTCCACTAGAGATTATCTCCAGAGATGCCAATTAATGACAAGAGGTAGCATGAAGGTGGAAGATGGCATATTGAGTTTGGGAAACAGCTGGTAGTTCAGTTTAACTGAAAAATAGTACATGACGGAGAGAAGTACAGAGCAAGGCAGGAGAGGTAGGTTGGAACCAGATTGTGAGGGGTCATAAATACCAAGCTAATGAGACAATGTATGTAAGCACTTTGGAAGTTTTTAAGGGCTTAGTCAATTATTGGGCTCATAGACTTTTGAGCAGGAAAAAGTCAGGGGGGGAAGGGAAGACAAACTTTTATAATAGCACCTACTATATGCCAATCACTGTGCTAAATGCTTTACAAATATCTCATTTGATCCTTGCAACAACCTGAGAATATGGTGCTATTATTATCCTTATTTTACAGTTGAAGAAACTGAGAGAGGTTAAGTGACTTGCCTAGGGTCACACAGCTAGTAAATGTCTGAGGTCATGTTTGAATTGTAGTCTTCCTGATTCTGGCCCCTGGCTATCTACTGTACCACCCTGGGCATCTAGGTGACTTGGAGGTCATCTAGTCTTACTCCCTTACTTTACAGATGAGGTAACTGAAGTCGAGAGGTAAAGAGGATGGAACAAACTAATAGGTGAGAGATGATTTGAATCCAGATCCTAGGACTTCAAACCCATTTTTCTACTGTACAGTTGTTGCGGTTTAAACCCAGGGACGCCAAAAATTGTTGAGGTGGGGACTTTGCCCACCCAAAAACTGTTGTGGTTTCATGATGTGTTGTGGTGGATCGGTCTCAAAGAATTCAGAGTCAGAACACCTCCAATCCAAGTATAGGCATTTATTGAGATTGATGCTCTCATGAAGCAGACCAAGTTCCAAGAAGAACCAGCAACTTTAGAGAAAGCAAGAAGGATTTTTATAGGGTAAAGATGCAATTACATAACAGAAATTTACATAGACTAGAGGAATATCATTAATATTAAAAAGGCAGGAGGAGTTTGTTAAGGGATTAGGTAATGGCGGTATGGTCCCATCTATGGTTGGGTGGTTAAATGTTCTGGTCATTCTGCCCTCCAACTGGCTAGCTATTGTGGTACTGTCTGGTTAAGACAGATAGTTAGGTATTGTGGCCCAGTCTTAGCCTAGATGGATGATGTGATTGTGATTGAATACAATAATACACCTGTTTCTGTGGGAATGGGTCTGGGGGCAGTGACCAGGTAGAGGTAGTAGCTAGGTTCCCATCACATGGACACACCTACTGTTTCTGTGGGAACTAAGAGTTCAGGGACACACCTGTTGTTCCAGTGAGCAGTGAGAAATGTACAAAGAAGTTAGGACATTGGTGGTGGTGGGGAGGCTAGGTAGGTGCAGTGGGCCTGCAGTTCACTAGGGCAAGGTCTACAATGAAGTTTGAATATTGGGGCTGGGGGCAGCTTAATTAGGATTCCATCACAATGTTACAGAGTAGGGAGAAAGTGAAGGCTTTTGAATCAGAGTGATATGGTCAGACCTGTACCTTAGGAACTTTATTTTGGCAGCTCTGTGAAGGATGGAACAAAAGAGGAAAGAAACTAGAGGCAGAGGGACTATTGAAGAGACTGTTTCAAGAGTATAAGCAATAGGCGATAAAGGCCTGAATGGGGGTTATATCAATATGAATGGAAAAGAGATAGATTCAAAAGAAGTTATGCTAATAGGACTTAACAAACCCTCTGACTTCTGGGAGTCGAGTGGGAGAAATGAGTCAAAGCTAACTGAAATTTGGAGTGTAGGTGACTGGGGGTGGGGGTGGAAGGAGAATGGAATGCCATCAACAGAAATAGCAAAGATGACAGGAGAAGTTGACATAAGAACAGATAATTTCAGTTAAAAAAAAGTTGTGCCTTGAGGTGACACCAGGACATCTGGATGGAGATATCCAACAAGCAGATGACAACGAAGGACAGGAATTCAGGAAAAGAAATTAGGATTGGATTTACAGATATAAGATTATCTGTAAGGGGGTCAATGACACAGTAGTGATAATTGAATCTATGGCATTGGAAGAGATGACCAAGTGGCAGAGTATAAAGGAGAGTTCCAAGGAGTCTTTGAGGATACCTGGACTTATAAGGTAAAGATAATGAACTAACAAATTAGCCTGAAAAATGTGCTTGAAACTAATGGAACAGAGAGTCAAGAGATAACCCTTAGAGTCAGGAGAGAACCAGGTTTATATCCCACTTGAAATGCTTATAACAAATAATGGGATCATGGGCAAATCACAAGCTCTCTGAGCCTCAGTTTCCTCATCTGTAAAATAGGAATACCTGTACTACCTATTTCCCAAGGTTGTTGTTAAATAAGATACTGAATATAAAATGCTTTGCAAACCTTAAAATGGCATAACAATTTTGGCTATGATGATACATCTTCATAAAAAACGTCAAAGAGAATGAAGCCTCAGAAAAAGCCGTTAAATTGAAAAAAGAAGAGGTTACTGATGCCCTTTGAAAGAGTGGTTCCAGTAGAGGGATCTGATTGGAAGGCAGAGATGGGGAACCTTCGGCCTTGAGGCCAATATGTGCAGACTTCTAGGTCCTTGGGTGAGGCCTTTTGACTGAGTCCAAGTTTTACAGAACAAATCCTTTTATTCTGGGGATTTGTTCTGTGAAGTTTTTTGTTCTATGAAGTTCTTTGAAGTTCCGTCAAAGGGCTGCACTTGGGGACCTAGAGGGCCATAAGTGGCCTCAAGGCCGCAGGTTCCCCACTCCTGGTCTAAGGAGTTGAGGATTGAATCAGTGGTCTGATGACAGAATCATATGAATGTAAGGATTTAGCTAAAAGGGAGGAGGGGTTTGTTTTGTTTGTTTTGAAAGGACATGCAAGACCTGAGCATATCTGTAAGGAGACAAGACTAGGCAGAAATAAGATCTGAGAAATAATGATGGATGCAACAAGTTCTTGAATATGGGAGGGGATAAGATTGAGGAGACAAGCCACTTTATCTTCTGGGATGGAAGCGAAAGGAGCAGGTGGGTGGGGATGCAAAGAAGCTCCGAGGTACTGAGGAGGGGGGTCACCTGCAGAAAGGACGGGGCGCTGGGGGCGCTGGGCTCGGGCACTGGAAAGGCTTGGAATGGCTGCTGGGGAAAGGATGACAAGCAAAGAGGACTGAAAGCAGAGAGGATCCAGTCTCGTTTGATCCCCACGGGGACTCGCGCAGATTGGTGTCATTATCCCCATTTTACAGCTGAAGACCCTGAAGCGGAGAGGAGTTCAGCGGCTTGGCCAGGGACACCCGCACAGTCAGCAAGTGCCCGAGGTGGCATCTGAACCCAGCTCTCCCTAATTTCACATCCGTGACTCTTCCTGGGATACCCAGCAGCTCCGAGGGGAGGAGCTTAAACTGGGATGGAGCAGAAGACTTGAGCGGGGGTGCTCACCTCCGGACGCGGGCTCCGCACTGACCCTGGCGGCCACGCGACTAGAGGCCAACCTGAGAGAGGACGCCTGCGGCTCGGGGCTTCAGGACCAGGCCGCATTCGAAGGAGCCCTAGAACGTGGGGACAATCTGAGAGGAAGGGATGTGGGACCAAAGGGGCCTCTCCCTTTATTCCTGAGGTGGGGGGCAGGGACAGGTGAGGGAGGAGCACACGGAGATGGGCAAGTCCGAGGTGGGTCCGAGACGGGGGAGCTTCAGGGGGCGCGGGGGAGGTAGAGGCCTGAGCGGGCAGGAACGACAGAACGTACGGTCGGAGAGAAGAAGTGCAAAGCTTGGTGTACGGAGAAAAGCTGTGATCTCGACGCCGCGTAGGGCGGAGCTATCCTACACCTTGCGCCTTCTTTCTTCATGCCCTTTTGCTAGTCCCTTCCGGTGGATATATGTATTTCCTTTCGCCTCGCCAAAAGCTTTTAAGATTCTAGCGGGCCCTTTAAGGGGGAGGGGGGGCGGTACCTTCATACGCCGGAAGTTCTTATGAAAGGGAGGCGTGGTTGCGCCCCCTGGGCGGAAGCCGGAAGCGGAGGCGGCTGGGACCAACGTGGTAGTCATGTCGGCTCTCCGGGCGTTGGATCCTGGTGTCGGGGCCGGAGTAGGGCCGGGGTCCGCAACCGCCTCCGCCTCCGGCCCTCCTGGGGGCCCCAGCCTCGCTTCCGGAAATCTGTTTCATCCCATCAGCGCCGAGGATGAGGAGCAGCAGCCTACGGAGATCGAGTCCCTGTGCATGAACTGTTACGGCAACGTGAGGCCGGGGGCTGGGGGCGGCTGGGTGCTCGGGGCCGGGGCGAGACCTCGAAAGGGAGGCACCATTCCTGCTCTCCCGTCTGTCAGTGCCGGGACTGACCCTGTGGTAGCTAGGGGCTCTGGGTGGTGTTAGAAGGGAGCAGGCACAGGTGCATGTATTAAGCACTAAATGTGTGCCACGCGTGAAGGAAGTCTGTCCTACCCAAGTAAACACAGGTCTCTGCCAACCAAGTTCTGAGTGATTCGGGGAGGGAGGGGGAGCGCCAGCCAAAGGGGGCGTTTGGAAAGGCCTTTTTCTCCAGGAAGCGACTTTGGAGAGGAGGGGTCAGGAATTCTTAGAATTGCAAGTGGGTAGGGAGCGGATTTGGGAGGGGACTACCTGGGCACAGGTACAGGGAGGGGACATAGAACTAGCAACAGGTTGAGTTTGGCCCGAGGACCGAGTGGGTGAGGGAGAGTGATGGATTATCTGTCACCCTGGAAAGGTGGTCCGGATCCAGGTGGTGAAGTTCCTGTTCAAAGTTCCAGACAGAGGAGTTCGAATTTTATCCTAGAGGACAGTTTCTTAAACTTTCTTGTGTCAGTGTTCCTTTGGCAGTCTCATGAAGCCAATTAACTCCTCAGATAGTGTTTTCAAATTCCTAACCCAAAATGCACGGGACTACAAAGGAAGCACAGTGTGTAATAGCCAGTAATTTTGAAGTAATTATAGCCATAAATGATATTTTGAGATCTGAAACAATGTGATGGGCTCTGAAAATATTTGTGACTTCTACTGGTACTGATGACATCAGAATGGTTTGTTGTTCACGTTCATAATGGAAGGAAATGCTCAGTTTCTATAAGAGGTTTTCTTCCCAGTCATCTTCATGGAACCCTGAAATCTATCCATAAATCTTTTTTTGGGAGGGATGGGGTGGGGAATGTCTGTGGACCCTAGGTTAAAGGTAGGGAGTGAGTGAAGCTTCTTGAATTGGGGAGTGACATGGTTCAACCTGTGCTTCAGGAATATTAATTTTTCAGTTATGTGGAGGATGAATTGGAGAGATGAGAGACCAATTAAGAGGATATTGCTACAGTGCAGGCGAAAGGATATGGAGATCTAAAAACTAGGGTATTTGTTGTGTGGTTGTGGAGAAGGGAGAGGAGGTGTGGGGAGGTGGAGACAGAATTGACAAGACTTAGGAACTGGGCATGAGGGATATATGGTGGTGAGAGTGAAAAGTTGAGAATGAATGAAAACTGCTAAGCTGAAAAAGTGGGTGACAGCAAGAAGAATGGGTTTAATGGGAAAGGTAATTAATGAGTTTGGTTTTTAACATATTGAGTTTGATAGCCAGATTTGGGACATGTAGATAGAGATTCTGAACTGAAGTTCAAGAGAAAAATGAGGATTAGATGCTTGGATTGGGAGTCATCTACAGTGAGGTAATATTTGAATCCATGAGACCTGGTAAGGTTGCAGAGGAGAGGAGTGTTGGATAAGAGAAGAGGGCCCAGGATAGAACTTTGGGGAGGGGTCCATTTTTACATCCCTTTCTTCTCATTTTACATATGAAGAAATTAAGTTTAGAGGGGATGAGTGACCTGCCCACAGTCACACAGCCAAGTTAGGGGCAGAGAAACCGAAAGGGACAGGTCAGACAGGTAGGAGGACGAGCAGGTGAGAGTCTCTATAAGACGTGGTTGTCAGTAGGGTCATATGTTTCAGAAAGTGCAGGATAGATGAGCAACAAGAAAGGGCCATTAGATTTAGCAGTAAAGAGATTATTACTGATTTTAGAAGTATCAATCCTTTGGTGGAGTCATAAGCCAGATTGTAAGGGGTTGAGATGGCGGAGAGAGGTGGGTGGAAGCAATTAATTGAGACATTTTTTTTCCTATGACTTTTGCTGTGAAAGAGAGAAGTATTGAAGCATAGCTTGAGGGGATTAGGATTTAGATGCCTGTTTATTAAGATATGGAAGAAACTAGAGATTTTAGAAGACAGGAGGTGGGAGATGATCCTGAGGATCCTTGGGGTTCCATCTGGATATATGAGGGCATAGGAAATTTGGGGAAGGGGCTTTATATTCCTTTGTCTGGGGTCTAATCCATCCAGGGGATGACTCGCCTTCTGCTAACCAAGATTCCCTTCTTCAAAGAAATCATCGTAAGCTCTTTCTCCTGTGAGCATTGTGGCTGGTCCAACACAGAGATTCATTCTGCAGGCAGGATCCAGGAACAGGGTGTGCGCTATACCTTGTCTGTTAGGGTTCCTGAGGTAAGGTGGGACCGGAGGGCAGGTACTCATGGTGAGCACTATTTGTCCAAGAAGGATGCTTGACAGCATATCCTTCCTAATACAACATCTCAACAGCTTGGTGCCCACGTATCAAACCATTCCATTCCCTGCTAAATTCTCTTGATTTCTGAAGCTGTGAGTTGTCTGAAATGAAGACTGGTAGGGATCAAGGTTTAGCTCTCCTTCTGTGTGGGTCCAGGGGAAGAGGCAGTATGCTGTCAATTGTGATCTGTGACCTTATCTCTCTGTTCAGGACCTGAACCGAGAGGTGGTGAAAACAGATTGTGCCACAGCCAGGATCCCAGAGCTAGACTTTGAGATTCCTGCTTTCAGCCAAAAAGGAGGTGAGTTTGAATGTGTGGAACCATCCCAAACAAAGGAAACACATCCAGTTTTTCTTAGTATTGTCTGCTAGTAGATCTTCGGTAAACATGAGAGTTTACTTCTGTGGTCAGCATTGAATTATGTTGGGGAATGAAGGATTGTGTTAAGGTGGGAGATGAAGAAATCCAGTATAAAGTGACATTGCCACCTTTGATGTTTTCATTAGCTCTGACCACTGTCGAAGGATTAATTAGTCGTGCCATCTCTGGTTTGGAACAAGACCAACCAGCCCGAAGGGTAAGCTGTGCATTATCAGATTTCAGTAAACTTAAGGATTAGTTATCCTCTTATGTGTCAACCACAACTCTATAGTATTTAGTGTCCTGTTCATAAAAATAGTCCCTGATTCAGTGTTGGAACTGAGCTGGGAAGCTTGTGGAAGCTTTCAGTGACAGGCTAAGTGCCACCTCCTCTGAGAAGCCCTTGATTTACCTCCCAACCCCTCCAGTATTCTCTTTCTTCTCTATTTAATTTGCATTTTACTTATCTGTGTTCAAGTTACATATAAAGTAGAAGGTAAGCTTTTTGAAACTAGGAACTTATTTTTGTCTTTGTAAAACCAGTGCATAATGTTTGCTGAATTGAATTGACTATTAGTGCAAAGCCCTTTAAAGTCGATGCCCAGCTTGGTTGTTGGATTTAAATTTTAACCGCCAGCCTCTCTCTTACTATCCTTTAGCAGTTTTGCTAGATGTTTGTGTTTTGTTGGTCTACTCTTTTGAAAACTTTTTACCTCGAATGTGTATCTGATGGAGCTAGACACCAAGGCAACAGTTTCTTGTCTCTCTGTTCATGACAGGCAAAAGGGGAAACCATGGCTGGGAAAATTGATGAATTTATTGCTAAGCTGAAGCAGCTGAAGCGGGTGGAGTCCCCATTCACTTTTGTGAGTAGCACTGTTAGCCCTAATGGGGGGGAGCAGAAGAAGCCACCAGGACCCCATCTTTAATCTTATCCTTGTGGCCTGGAAAAGAAGGGTCCCTTTTTTTTGTCTGGGATAGTGGGTTATGCATTCTAAAACATTTTCTTCTTGAGCTTACTGTCTTTTTATTATCCACTTGATAGATCATTGATGATCCTTCAGGGAACAGTTTTGTGGAGAACCCGTATGCCCCTCAGAAAGATGATGCTCTGGTGATCACACACTATACCAGGACTCCCCAGCAAGGAGACATGCTGGGTCTCAAGGTGAATAGTGAGGAGGAGGAGGAAGAAGAAGAATGCTTTGAGTATTATAAAGCACCTTGCCCATAGCAAACTCAAAGTCATCTGAAATACCTGTACCCCTTTCAGTATTGTCTAATTAAGCCCTACATGCTTTATTTCAGCAGGTGTATGCATTTGATTTTATTTTCTAAGATTTCTTTTTTCATTTATTTATTTATTAATAATGATTATATTATTAATATTTATTTCATTTATTTATTTTATTATGAATTAATATTCATTTCCACAGGATTTTGAGTGACAAATTTTCTCCCTGTCTTTCCCCTACCCCCCACCCCAGATAGCAAGCCTAGTGAATGCCCCTTCCCCCAGTCTGTTCTCTCTTATATCCTCCCCCCCTAATTTTCTAGTAGGGAAGATGGATTTCTATACCCCAGTGTCTGTATATCTTATTTCCCAGTTGCATGTAAAAAAAAGTTTTTTTAACATTTGTTTTTAAAACTTTGATTTCCAGATTCTTTCTCTTCTTCCCTCTTCACCCACCCCCACTGGGAAGACAAACAGTTCAATTGTACATGTGTAGTTATGCAAAACATTTCCTTAGTAATTACATTGTGAGAGACTAACTATATTTCCCTCCATCCTATCCTACCTCCCACTTATTCTGTTTTCTCCTTTGACCCTGTCCCTTTTCAAAAGTGTTTGCTTCTAACTACCCTTTCCTCATCATCCCCCCTCTTATTCCCTTCTCCTCTACTTTTGTGTAGGGTAAGATACCCAATTGAATGTATATGTTATTCCCTCCTTAAGCCACATTCAATGAGAGTGAGGTTGACCCATTCCCTTTCACCTTCCTGCTCTTCCCCTCCATTGTAACAGTTTTCCTCTTTTATATGAGAAAATTTATCCTGTTCGATCTCTTCCTTTCTCCTCCCAATATATTCCTCTCTCACCTCTTAATTTTATTTTTTAGATATCATCCCTTCATATTCAACTCACCCTGTGCCCTCTCTATTCTAAGATTTCTTATTGGGGTGAGGGTAAATGATTAAGATTACAGAAGGCCATAAATAGTGTTTATCTTCTTTAGGCTGTTGCTCTGTCCCTTAGCATCTCTTTCAAATCTAGAATCTTTCCTCCTTTTCTCTTTCTGAATGGGTCAAATGTTAATTGCAGCTATTTGGTAATTGCATTTCTTTTGTTTCAGACTGAAGAACCTGAAGAGAAGTCCACTGACCCTGTGGAAGATCTCAGGAATGAAGTGAGTCAAATTGAACCCCATTGGGCAGGTGCATAGGAATGGGATCATGGCTGGGCTGGACCAGTTCTCCTTAGATTTTTGCTGGCTCCCTTGGGATATAGGTGACTGTCTTGTTCAAGAATGTCTTTGTTCTGCGCATTCTCTGCCCAGAAAGCTTACTTTTGTCTTTACCCCCCATTCCAGGTTTTACAGTTCAACACAAACTGCCCTGAGTGCAATGCTCCCGCCACCACCAACATGAAATTAGTGCGTATCTTTTGTGGGGTCGTGAGTTTCTCTGTCTGGTAGATGGAAGAAATCACTTAGGAGCCAGAGATGTATCTCCAGGAAAGCATGTGTTCTGGGCAAGGGGCATGTCTTCATGGTTAAATTACCGATCCTGGTCTTTGTGTTCAGAGAGGGAATGCAGTCATTGACTCTTCCTTTCAGTTCCTGGAATTTTCCTGCTACTTTTTCCTTCTCTGACATCTTTTAAAGTCAGTGTGATTTGGAAACCTGGCCTGACATGAAATACACTTTGGAGAAATACAACTGTGCCCACAGGCTTGCTCTATGAATTAGCTTTTTAGATAACTTGACCCAAGCACTTGACTATTGACCTTGTCTTTATTATTGTTGCTTTGGAGGATGACCTTACTGTATAGAACACAGATTTCCTTAACCCCCTTTTCCAGAAATCCCTCACTTTAAAGAGGTTATCATCATGGCAACCAATTGTGAGAACTGTGGGCACCGGACTAATGAGGTAGGCTCCGAATTGGACCCCTTGCCCTCTGAAGGAAGAGACTGAATACATCCATTTTCTCAAGGGACTACTACCATTTCTCTTTTTTTAGACCATTAATGAGGAGGGGGGTGGTTCTTTAAGGGGACAGTTGCAAAAAAGGTGAATTCAAGGCTGCTTGGTTAGATCTGAAAGCCAAACTCTTTGATCCTGTCTGCTTGGGGGAAAGGTAACATCTTGTTCCAGGCATTGATACTGGAGGTAAATGTGATCTGCTCTTTAACCACCCCTGGTTCTATAGAATTGGTACATTGCAACCACCTCCACTTTGAGTTAAATTTTCCCCATTTCCACTTCTGGCATATGCTCTCTGCTGTTTCTGAGAACCTTGAATGGACCAGGTTAGGTTTAGTTCATATATTATCCCTAATGTAGGCTTCCTTTTGGGGGAATACGTGATTCACAGGGACCCCTTTCCTTTCTGGCTTGTGAGTCCCTTCTCTCTATTGATTGAACTTGATATATAGGTAAAGTCAGGAGGAGCAGTGGAACCCTTGGGCACCAGGATCACCCTTCATATCACGGATCCCTCAGACATGACCAGGGATATACTGAAGGTAGGCCTGATCATGACATTGACTATTCTTTGTATCTCCTTATTAGTGAAGGTGCTTCATTCTCCTTTTCTTTGAGAGTAAGTTGGTAAAGGCAGGAATATTTTTTTTCCTTAGAATTGTGTGAGGAGCCCCTCCCTGATTTCGAAGGGAAAGAGCTTTCCTTAAGCATACTCAATGGGGTAACAGGTGGAATTTTAAGGCCCTGGTGAAATTAGAAGTGATCTACAAGCTCACTTATTTAAACATAATTTATAGGGCTTCAACCTTTTTACCTTCCTATACCAAGGTGCCTGATAGTGCAGATACTATGATTATGAGAGTATATTTGCTTCTGTATGTCCCTAGTTAAATAGACTTCATTTATATTAGGTCTGTAGCCTCTGTGGATCGGAAGAAATTGAATATTTGAGACTGACCTCAAACTGTCAGTGCTAGGCTATTTGCCAGCAGATACAGAATGTTTTGATGGTTAACTCAGAGATATTCAGCATTTCTATCCCTGATCTTAGTTTAAGGTTCCATTTCTTCTTTCATCCTATAGTCTGAGACATGCAGTGTGGAAATCCCAGAATTGGAGTTTGAGCTGGGCATGGGTGCCCTCGGGGGCAAGTTTACCACTTTGGAGGGACTGCTGAAAGACATCTGTGATCTAGTAAGTCATACGAGAAAGTTTGGATGTCTCAAGACCATTTTCCCCTATTCAGGAATTCCTTTGCCCTGAGCATAGTTTGAGATTAGGCCTATAGACTTTAAAAAACACATGCATACACACCCTTTTTCTTGATGGCCTTTGTCTTAATATCACAGTCATACTTCTACACATACACCACTCCTCTTTTCTGTATTCCTTTCATTTTAATGTCACAGTTACCCCTCTTTTCTGTATTGCCTTCATTTTAATGTTACTCTCCTCCCTTACCCAAATTGAATCTTTCTTTGTGATAAAGAAAAGTAATTAAAATTTATTAGTAAGTCAAAATATTTGATAGAGAAGACTTTTATTTTATGAAAATGTAAACAATATTCCATCCCCCAGGTCTCTGCTGTGTGAGTCTTCTTATGCATGTTCATTCTCCTCTAAGACCTTTGTTGGCTTTTTGTTATTCATTTTATTACTATTTGTTACCTTGTATATGTTGTTTTCATTTCTCCTTTTTTGCACTAAATTCCTCATTTATCACCTGTTACTGCAAGCAAAATTCTGCCATGTCAAGTTTTTTTTTACTTAGCATCTCTTGTTTTTTTAATTCTTCCTATCTTTATAAATTTTTTTTCTAAGTACATGTAAAAAGTTCTTTAAACATTAATTAAAAAAAAATTTGAATTCCAAATTCTCTCCTTCCCTCCTCTTCCAACCCATATTAAGAAGGTAAACCATTTGACAAAGATTATACATGTGAAATCATACAACAAAAAATCAAACGCCCTTCCAAAAACTGCCATTGGCGAATTGCTATTGCAGTAGTTTAATTATTAGTGATTTAGAGGATTTTTTTCTTCTGGTTGTTGACAGCTTAGATTTCTGTTCATATGCTTTTGACTGTCCATTGTAGAATAGCTCTTATTCATATAAATCTGAGTCAATTCCTTCTTCTACAAGATATGTACACTCTGATGCCTCCCTGGTACTTCAGACTCATCGTGCCTAACTTCATTTTTGAAATTTGCTCCTTTGCTCATGATGCAGACTATAGCATACTTTTTTCATTTTATTTATTTTTTGGGCAACATTGTTTTGCATGACTTTACCTGTAAAATGGGTAGATGTTGCTTGTCTTCTCAATGGGTGAGGGAGGGGCTGGATGGTGGGACAGAATTAGAACTCAAAAAAATGAATGTTTAAAAATAAAAAGATTGAATAGAAGGGGAAAAATTGCTCCTAATTTCTCTATGGTTGTTTAAAGCATTACTAGTTACCTAATCTCACACAGGTGTGCATAGTCTCAGTCAGTGGTCCTGTCCCGCCTATTTAATTGATTTAATTTCCCCTACATCTCTCCAGTCAGCTCCCTCACTTGTCTTCCCACTGCCCCCACCCATCACTGGGACACCTATTCCTCCCCATCCCACTGCCCTTTAATCCCCACCCCCGAGGGTGCTTTGCTGGGGCTGTTTGTGGAACTGATGGGCTTCACTAGGATAATGATATGTGGGGCCCCTATATGGGGCCATAGTCAGGCACCAGTCAGGTGCTCCCCTTGGGTTCTCTCTCCGAAACCCAGGAGTCCTAGCTCTGCCTCCTGGAGGCTGTTATCTTGGAGTGGAAATTTTTTTTTCATTCCAACCATTTGTTGTCTTTGCTGCTCCAGAATTCAGTTTAAGCCATTGTGACATTGAGTCTTGTCTCCTTATTTTATAAATAACTAAACTGAGGCCAACAGAGGTTAAGTGACTTGTCTGAGGTCACACAGCTCTTAAGTGTTTGAGGTGGAATTTGAACTTAGTCCTCCCTGACTTGAGGCTCACTCCATGCTGCCTCCTTTCCTGATTTTTAATGGTATTATCTTTTATATTCAAGTCCTGTAGACTTCTAAAATACAGCTCTCCTTTTTATCTGCTAAAAAAAAAAGCCATAGGATGGTTAGAGAAATGAGTCAAACTTCTCGGGCATCCCTCTTAGCCATAATCAAGATGTTTCCCTAGCAATTTGGGAGACTAACCTTCAAATTTGTGCTGTTGTAGGTGACCAGGAACCCCTTTACACTGGGTGACAGCTCCAACCCTGATCGCACAGAAAAGTTGGAGGAATTTAGCCAGAAGCTGGACCAGGTAAGGGTCTGTATTAAGACTAATACTCGTGTGAATACAGGAAGACTTACTCATGCCCCAGATCCTTTTTATATCTTGCTGGATGGGAAATATAAAGGGCTGCTTAGTTCAGCAATGTTTGTACCACCATCCTTATTCATTATAGCAGTGACAGTGGATATAGTTGTCCCCACTTCCAGGAGCTATGAGGTAAAAAAAAATTCATGTTTTTCTTTTTTTTTCTTTTTTGTTGCTGTTGCCTTTCTTTTAACCCTTCATCTGCTGTTGTTAGATTATAGAGGGCAAAATGAGTGCTCACTTCATTCTGGATGATCCAGCAGGAAACAGCTACTTACAGGTATGCTTTGCCTGGCTGTAGGGTTAGTGTCTTTATGCTGTGCACATGTCAAACCTTTTTCAAGAAATAAAAGGACATTATTCTATGTTAATAGTGCAATGAAGGTTTTTCTGTCCTTTTAGAATTAACTCCCAGAAAGAATTGAACTCACCTGGGTAACGTTGGAGTAGGGCACAAAGAATTATTTGAATGGCATTCTTTGCCCATTTGCCTGTGACCGTGGAGGAAGATCTAGTCCAGTGATTGGCAGCCTTTCATAGATGGATGGCATGCTAAATCTTATTCACTCTTAGTAGGGTGTGTGAGGGGTGGGGTGGCTGTGATTGCTGCTATTCAGGGATCTGAAGGAAAGGAATAATTTAAGACTACTAATACTCCTGTACACAGGCTAAACTTTATCATCTCACACCTTAATAAGTAAACAAGATAGGAAGTTTGCCAGTAGTGAGGAAAGAAGAAACCATGAAGGGGATTGGGAGGTTGCCATAGTCAAGCCTCACCTACTTCCTGATTTTACCTGGGGCTGGATGATGCCATTCATTTCATCTTTTCCCTGAGGTTGCTGATCTCTGGTTAGCCTCATTCTAAGAAATGGATTCCTTGCATAGCAGTCTTGAGTTCCTGGGAGTTTAGGGATAGTTAGCTGCTTGAACTGGGAGGTGGAAGATCTGGATTAAAGGAAGTGCACAGCCACTAACTTTTTTTCTTTGTTTTCCAGAATGTGTATGCCCCGGAGGATGACCCAGAGATGAAGGTAGAGCGCTATAAACGCACGTTTGATCAGAACGAGGAGCTGGGGCTCAATGACATGAAAACGGAGGGCTATGAGACTGGACTGGATCCACAGCGGTAGCAGTGTGCAAAGGGGCAGGTCAGACAACAGAGCTGCCCAGGGCCTCGTGGTTATTTATTACTATTATAATAGGTCAGAGGGACAGGGACTAGAGAACAAGGGCTTTCTCTTGGATGGGAAGACCTGGTCTGAGTCCATGAAGATGTGCACACTTTCAAAACAATTCATGATGCAAATGCATATCTATGTGTTACTGAACTTATTTTGGAGGTTTTGTGTTGGTTTTTGAAGAAACTTGGAATTGAACTCTCTGGCAAGTTACTACCATTTTTATTTTCCTTCCCGATTTCTCCTCCTTTCTATAAGGAAGGGGCTCCAAGGAGCTACTTCTGAGTAGGCTTGGAGAAATGAAGGAGTTGGAGCACAACCAAGAGTTGGCATTCTATAGATATTAATTCTAGCTTTCAAAAATGAGACGATTCATGTTCGGGGTGGGGCCAGAATCCTTCGATCAGGCAGAAAAAAAAAATTGCCAATAAAATTACTACTTTCAAACAATTGTGGTCTTGGTTTTCACCCTATTCTTGTCATTTTCATTATTTTAAGTATATCTTTGGCTGGGCAGTCAGGCTCAGTCAGAATGGGTAATTACCTCAGATTTTGGAATATCTTAATTAATCTGCTATGGATATAAACTAGCCACTCGACTAGGGTGAGGAATGATGGAATAGTAATAACCCAAATTTATGAAGTGCCTTACAGTTTATAAAGTATTTTAAATATGTTCATAGAGCCTTTATTTTTTTGTCTAGTCCCAAATAATATGGTCGTAATGGAGGTTAAAATTAGGAGAAAGCATGTTTCCAGTCCTTAGGCAGATGAAGGCAAAACAAGTGACTATGCTAACCATGAAGCTAAATGAAATTCCATTGCTATTTCATTGGAAGAAATAAGATAATAGGGGGGTTTATCTGTAATTATAAATGTAATAGATCTAGCAAGGGTAGTGGAAAGGTTTTAAGCCCCAAGGAAAAGAAGGTGAAGGGAATTTATAACCCTCTCTTTTCTATCCCATCTCAAGTGCACAAATACAGGCATATATAGTTATCGGCCAAAATTTGTTACTTTCACTTTGCAATATTATTTAAACCTGATTTTCCCCACAAAAAAGTTAACGATATATTACCCCAGCTGAGTCCTTGATGCTCTTCATTCCTATCCTTGGTGGCTCCTTACAAAGTGACTGCTCTGTTTTCTCTCACAATTGCACCTTCCTTTCCCATTTTTATAGATAAACTAGCTTTCCTGCTTCACTGAAAAAATAGTGGTTATCCAAAGGTAGTTCTCTCCCGGGCTCCTGCATTCCTCAAAGCTCAACATCTTGGCCCACTTACCTCCATTCTAGTCTAGGATAAGTATCACTGCTCATTAAATATAATCCCTGCTTTGTCCTTTAGTTCCATTCCTTCATGCCTCCTGTAGAACCTCCAGCTCAACTCACCCAGCCTTTATTAAGCATCTCTTATGTGCAAGGCACACTGTGCTAATTACTGGCTGCAGTCACCCTTGCCCAGTGCATTTTGGGTCTTCATTGACTCCTCCCTTTCTATTTGCTAACGTGTCACAGACTCTCACAGATATGTGTTGAAAGAGACATTGGAGAAGGACCAGGGTAACCATATTGTAGTTATTAGCAAGATTTGTCTGTGAAAATGATAAGCCTTTTCTTGGAGATGTCAGTAAAGTAGAATCTGCTGCTTTAAAAAAATTTTTTTTGTTAAATGTTGTTGGCATGATGCTAATCTCTTTACAGAATAATTTAACCTTCACTATAGTATGTAGTCCTCTGAAAAATAGGTAAAGTGCTCCATATAAGAAAGCTACAGTGTAGGAATGGATGGATATTAGGGAGGGTAGCTTAACTAGATAGTTTTCCTTGCCAAATAAACCATAATAACCAGCAGTATGGACCTAAGAATAATATGATCCAGAAAGGAGGACCTTCCGGAACCAAGGTAAAATCACTAGAACATGCCTGTAGAGTTCCCCTTTTAACTTGAAAATAAAAATATGGAGCAGGAAAAAACCAGGAAGAATTTTAGCACCTGCAAGTGGTCTCCATTTATCCACTGCACACATCAGTGTTATGCAAATCAGTCTTTTGAAAATTTAGACACTGGAGGAATCTATATTAACATTTTGCCCCAGAAGAATAATTTTTTGGCTCTTAAGTCTTACATAATTATTGCTTCTGCTGTACATCCTCTTGCTGGACTTTGGAACTCTATTGCTAGCCCTCTGCAGTCCAGAACAAATTTCTCCTCTCATCCTGTGAACCTCCCTCATAGGACTTAAAACTCATAATCCCAAGAGTTTTTTCTTGCACTAATTTATTCATTTTAAATTAATTGTGTCTGTTAATGTACTAGAAGAGTTTCCTAAGAAACATTACACAGCAAAAGATCCTATTGGTTAAAAGTAGTAAGTACTAACAGGTACATAACAAATCACCTTAGTTAAACTAGGTGTGAGTTTGCAATGATCTATGGGTAGGTAACCAATCATCCTTCATAGCTGCAACCTCCACAAGAGCAATAAAAGAACACACAATGGTTGGAAAACTTGGTAATTCATCATACACATATTAAATTGTAAACAGTTTTTCTCCATTGGACACAAATGGAAAAAATGTTTTCAGTAGCAAACCCACAACAGCAATGTCAATGAAGGAACAGTTATGCTAATATACAGAGGGGCTGATGGAATATATAGTCCGATTGCCATGTTTTGCTTGAAGTCTATGAGCCTATCATTCTTGAGACCAAATAGCCCTAGTTCTTCATATGGCATGATCTTGAAACCCTTCACCATTCTAGCAGATCTTTTTTTTTTTTTGTAGGGGGGAAGGCAAGGCAATGGGGGCTGAGTGACTTGCCCAAGGTCACACAGCTAGTAAGTGTTAAGTATCTGAGGCAAGATTTGAACACAGGTCCTCCTCACTCCAGGGCCAGTGTTCTATTCACTGTGCCACCAAGTAGCCCATCTAGCTGACCTTTTTATGCACTCACCAGTTTGTGTCCTTCATAAATTGTGTTAAGAACTGAAGCATTCCAAATGTGTTTTGACAAGTTTGAATAGAGTAGCATAGGGGTAGCTAGGTGGCACAGTGAATAGAACACTGGCGCTGAAGTCAGGAGAACCTGAGTTCAAATCCAGCCTCAGACACTTGACATACTAGCTGTGTTACCTTGGGCAAGTCACTTAACCCCAATTGCCCTCCAAAAAGCAAAAAAACTCAAAAAACAAAAAAAATAGAGTAGGATGCTCACTTCCCTAGTCCTAAATGGTATGCTCTTAATGTATATTCATTTTTCAGTTGTCATATAATGTTGATTCATATTGAACTAAAACCTCCAAAATTTTTCACTTATGCTTCTAATTCAGTTGAATTGTCATGCAGGTTGTCTGGCCGAATCCCCTCATTTTATAGACGGGTCCTCCCAGACAAACAAAAAGCCTTCCCTTGACCATTTTCATCCATTCAACTGCCCTCTTCCCTATACCTTCCTCCCTATCACTACTCACATTTTTTAAAATAGGTGCCTGACTTTTGTGCTTCTAATTCTTCACTATCTACTTGGTCTTCAGTGCTTTGTTAATTTGTCTTCTTGCACCATGATTCTACTGAATAGCTTCTACTTGAGGTTTTTTCCTCCTAAAGTCACCAACGAGCTCCTAATCAATAAATTCCATGTAATTTTTCTATTTCCATGGTTCAATCAATGCAGATACCTTCCAGATTTATACATCCAGTTTTAGTCTCTCCCCAGAGTTTCAGTCCCTGATGACAATGGCCAGTTAGACATTTCAAACTGGATGTTCCAGAGACTTCTTAAATTTAACATGTCTAAAACTGAACTCATCTTTCTCATTGCAAACTTCCTTTCTTGCAAACTTGGCTACTTCTGTCAAAGAAACTCCTAGTGTCTCAGGTTGAAATCTTGACATTGTCCTGAACTCCTTTCTTTTATCTCACATAGCCAATCAGTTACCAAATCTTGCCATTTCTGTATTCGCTTCTTTTGCATCTGATTCCTTCTCTCTAGTCACACAGTTGCCTTCTTAGTTTATGCCCTCCTCACCTTGCAGTTAGATTAGTGCCCTATTAATCTCCCTGCTTCAAGTATCACCTCACTCCAGTCCTTCCTACATGCTGCTGCTACCAAAATAGTTTTCATTAAATGTAGATCTGACCATGACTCCCTTGCTCAGCTAACTCCAGTGTCTTCCTAGTGCCTCAAGGATAAAAAGATAAACTCCTCTATTTAGCTTTTAAAGCCCTTCGATTCCTGGCTCTAACATATCTTTGCAGCCTAATTAGACATTTCTTCCCTTCCTGCATTTTGTGGAACAGCCAAACTGGCCTTCTCTCTGTTCCTTACACATGACACTCCAACTCTGTTTTGCATGCCTTTGTCCTGACTATCCCCCATAGTCTTTCTTTAAGTATTTTTCAGGCACTATCTTCAAATGAAATCTTTTCCTGATTCCTCTCACTGCTAGTGTCCTCCTTCTTAAAGTACCTTACATTCAACTATTTTGTATATATTTTTACTTACTAACTTTATGTTGTATGTGTTTTTATATGGAATTGTCTTTTCCATTAGAATGTAAGTTCATTGTAAGTAACAACTGTTTTATTCTTTGTACTTGCGTCCCCAGTGCCTAATGCAGTAAGGACTTAATAAATACTTGCTGATTGACTAATTCCTCTTTCTCCTTGACCTGTTTGCTACTTTTTATACTGTTGACCAGTCACTTCTACTGTTTGCTCTACTCTTGGTTTCAGAGCCTACATCTCTAAGCGGTTCTTGGTCTTCTTCACTGGCTACTAATCTTGGGAACTAGGTGGTGTAGTGTCTAGACTGCTGGAGCTGAGGTCAAATCCTAGTCAAACGCTTTGTTAGCTGTGTAACCTGGACAAGTCAATCTCTCTCAGCCTGCTTCTTTATGACAATGATGGAATGATGACCATAATAGCCCCCATCTCCTAGTTGTGTAAGGATAAAATAATATTTGTAAAGAGTTTTGTAGACCCTAAAGTGCTATATAAACTCTGCTTATGATGATGATGATGCCCTTTACCCCTTTATTATGGGTGTTCAAGGGTCTCTTCTTGGCTCTCTTCTCATTTTTCTTCACAGTTTTTCCATTGGCAATCTCATTCAGTGCCAGGGCTTCAATTATGTCATAGCCTTATCCATGCAGTTGATTTAAAAAAATTAATTTTGAAAATTATAGACTTAAACACTAAGTAAAATGGGCATTTCTATACACATAGTAGAATAGAAAAGAGTATTGTAAACGAAACTGGATTTCTGTTATGTATAAATTAAATAATAAAATAAAATAAATTGAATATGTAACTTCCAAAGCTGCCTTGTCTGTGATTTTTTTTTTCTGGTTTTCCTACTGTTCTGTGCATTTAAAAATTCTAGTGACTCTTTTCCTTTTTGAGTTCCCATATTAGTCATGTTCAAAAAAGTATGTTTTTTTTCTCCAATTTGAGTTCATTATCTCTGTTAGGAAATGGTTAGTATGCTTTATCACATCTGAATTGTGGTTGGTGGGGCAGTGTAGCAGCAAGCACCCCAAGCGTCCTCAGGGTGGCTGCCAATACAGGTTCTTGGATCTGCTTTGATAAAGGAATGCAACTCAAAATGGGTTAACAAGCTTACTTTAATCAGTCAAACATGTATCGTTTACCAAGTTCAGGGGAAAGAGGTCAGCACCCCGAACTTCAAAGTATGCAGGCAGAATTATCAAGAAGAAACAGATCAAGTAGCTTTCCAAACTGTCCAGACATTACATCCATACCAAATCAACATCTGGGTTTCAACATCTGGGTTTTTCAAAGCCGGGGGGCTCTGGACAACGGCTTCCCAGAATCCATATCAAATCACAGAACACTTCTCAAAGTGAGCCCCAAAACAAAGCTACACATCAGGGCTTATATAGCCTTCTCCTGGCTAGGAGAATGTAACAACCTTATTGACTCACTGGCTAATCAAGAAGTATCTACTGAAAAACAAGCCTCCCACCCTAGGCTCCAGGTGCACTTTAGCCTAGGGACAGGGAAGATCTTTAAAATTTACATTCCCATTATAGGCAGCTATGTGGTACAGTGAATAGAGCACTGGACCTGGAGTCAGGAGGACCTGAGTTCAAATATGACCTCACACACACTAGCTGTGTGACCTTGGGCAAGTCATTTAACCCTGATTGCTCTGCCTTCTCCCCCAAAAAATTGTTGGTCATTACATTAAAAAGCATTCTTATCTCTTTCAAAGTTGCTTTTCTTCATATTATATATATTGTTCTCCATGTTTTGTTCATTTTACATTAGTTCACAAAGTCTTCCCAGGTTTCTCTGAAAGCATTCCTTTTGTCATTTCTTATGGCACAATATTCCATTTTGTTGCTATATCATAATTTGTTCAGCCATTCCGCAATTGATAGACACACCCTGGTTTTCACTTCTTTGCCATAATCAAGAGTTGCTATAAATATTCTTGTACATAGAGGTCTTTTTTCCTTTTTCTTTGAGCTCTTTGGAGTATAGGCCTACTATTGGTATTGCTGGTTCGAAGGATGTGTATGTAGTTTAGTGACTTTTGTGGGCATAGTTCCACATTGCCAGAAGGGTTCTTGGCCAATTCACAGTTCCACCAATGGCACATTTACTGTGCTGGCTTTCCCATAGCCCTTCTAAAAACTGCCATTGGCACATTGCCATTGCAATAATTTAATTATTAGTGATTTAGATGATTTTTTTCTTTCTGGTTGTTGACAGCTTAGATTTCTGTTCATATGCTTTTGACTATTTGTCCAGTGTGGAATAGTTCTTATTCACATAAATCTGAATCAATTACTTCTTCTACAAGACATGTACACTCTGATGCCTCCCTGGTACTTCAGACTCATCATGCCTAACTTAATTTTGAAATTTGCTCCTCCGCTCATGATGCAGACTGAAGCATGCTTTTAAAAAAAAAAAAACATTTTATTTATTATTTTGCATGACTTTACCTGTAAAATGGGTAGATGGTGCTTGTCTTCACGATGGGTGGGGGAGGGGCTGGAGGGTGGGATAGAATTTGGAACTCAAAAAAATGAACGTTTAAAAAAAGAAGATTGAATAGAGGGGAAAAAATTTACTCCTCCTACTTTCGCCATGGTTGTTAAAAGTATTACTGGTTACCTAATCTCACACAGGTGTACATAGTCTCAATCAGTGGCCTTGTCCCGCCTATTTAATTGATTTAATTTCCCCTACATCTCTCCCGTCAGCTCCCTCACTTCTCTTTCCACTGCCCCCACCCATCACTCGGACACCTATTCCCTCTCGCCCCCGTCGGGGCTTTGTGGGGGCGGTTTGTGGAACCGCTGGGCTTCTCTAGGACGACGACGTGCACGAGCGGGGCCCCGCTCACAATCAGGGACCAATCAGATCTCCTCTTGGGTTCTCCCTCCGCAACCCGGGAGTCCTAGCTCCACCTCCTGGAGGCTGTCTTGGAACGTTTTGCGTTACAGTAAATTTGTCCCCTGCGCCGTGCCATAGCCCGGTTCCGGTTCTCTTCTACTTCCTCCGCTGCCATGGCGGCTGCCCCACCGCTCTCCAAGGCTGAGTATCTGAAGCGTTACTTGTCCGGGCCCGAGGCAGCCGTCGATGCGGGGTCCGAGACTAGTCGCAAGCGCCGCAAGAAGCGGCCGAAGCCGCCTGGTGCCGGAGGGAAAGGGTGAGCCAATGGTGTGTGTGTGTAGTGGTGTGTATGTGGCGGGTGTGTTGTGTGTATATGTGGTGTGGTGTCTGTCGTGTGTGTGGCGCGTGTGTTTCTGTCTGTGTGATATGTGTCCGCGTGCGCTGAGCGGCGCAGCCCCCGGTTCTGGTTCGCGCTGTCCCTTCCCGGCAGTGGCCAGCCCAGGCAGCGTCTAGGTGGTGTCTGCCTGCGCCCTCACAGCCGGCTCGCCCAGCTTGGGGACGCGTCTTCCTCGCCCTCCCCGCCGCCTCCCCGGGGTGCCAGGCGCTGTGCCGGGGATACACACAGTGAGATGGAAGGCGGCATTAGCCTAGAGGCAGGCTGCCACGAACGGACGAGGGCAGGCGCTGGAAGCGGGAAAGCCTTCCTGCAGAAAGCTTCCTGGAACTTCGGCTGAGCATGGAAGGAGGGAGACGACCAGAGAACGTGCTAGGACCGTGCTGTTAAGGCGACAGGCAGGCGGCCAGGGTCACTGCATGGTGGAGTGGGGAGGTAAGGCACAAGAAGGCAGAGACTGGAGAGAGGGGTCAGGCGAGGAAGGACTTCGAGAGCCCTAGGAGTTTATATTTCATCCTGCAGTTGATAGGGAGGCTCTGGATTTATGGAGGGGCTGGGGGAGGCGTTATGAAGACTTGGTCAAACTCTGTGCTAAGTTCGGAGATACAGATAACGAGAAAGGCAATCCCTGTTCTCAGGGAGTTTACCATGTGATGTGGGAAGACCCTGCACAAAAAGAAGATGGGGGGGGGGGGGCGAGAGTTCCCAGGCAAGACCAAGCAACTTTAGGAAGAGCTCCTTGACAGCTCAGCGGGGGACGGGCTTGAGTGGGGACAGTCCCGTGGCAGGCAGACCCACCAGCAGGCGTTTATGTCCAGGCATGAGGAGATGAGGGTGGCAGCAGTGTCAGAAAGAAGAGAGGTGATGAAGGGAAGAAAGGCCAGCTAGGCACAATGAGGAAGGCTCATCTTCCTGAGTTCAGATCCAGCCTCAGACCGGTGTGACCTTGGGCAAGTCTGTTTGCTTAACTCTCTTTCTTCAGTTTCCTCATCTCCAAAAGGAGCTGGGAGAAGTAAATGGCAAACCACTCTAATATCTTTGCCAAGAAAACTCCAAATAGTGTTGCAAAGAGTTAGACATGACTGAAATGATAGAACAAGAACAATTATAAAGGTAGAAACAACAAGACTTGATAACAGATTGAATGTGGAGGTGGTGAGAAAGGGTGAGGAGTTAGCGCCTACACTTTGAGTCTGGGCGACTGGGAGGGTGCTGGTGCCCTCTGTAGAAATTGGAAAGTTAGACAAGCACCAATTACGGTAGGTTATGGCATTCCTGCCCTTCCTGCTGTGTCCCCTCCTCATCACAACTGTGTTTTCTCCTCTCACCTAAGGCTATGATTGTTTCTGTTTCATTCCTTTCATCTGATGGTGTCTTTTCCCCATCAGCTTAGGCTCTGGCCTTATGTAGATGCCCCTCTTTCCCACCTTGTCACCTCCCTTCTCCAACTTCCCTATTCTTCATCCCTGTTTACTGCCCTGTATGTGCTCTTCCTTCTTGACACCCATGTGCCCCATTCAAAATCAACCCGGCTTCTGGGCCACGTCAGTCTCCTCTCTGCAGACTGTGTTCCTCTTTCCTAGCCACCAAATTCATTTCCCTATCTCCTCCTTTGTACCTACTCACTGACCTGAGCCCTGGATACATCCCTTTTGTTTCATTCCCTCCCAGAGCCTGAGGATTGAGCTGGGAGTCTCCAACCTGAAGTTTGGAATGAAATGCCTCAGAGCAGAAGTTAAAGGGCTGGAGGTGTTTGGAGGGTTGGGTGTGGAGAGAAGGATACCAAGGGAGCTAATGGAAAACAGGGCAGTGGGATTTGGCACAGAGGTAGGATTTCAGGCTGGGGAACCCACACTTTGGGCTTTCAAGTTGGAGAGAGCCCACTGGTTGTGGTTGGGGATTTCTGTTCCATCCTGTTCCCAGTCTCTTTCAAAGTAACAGTTAACTTTTCCTGAATTCTTCAGTCTTAGAGATGTTGACTGTGTAGGGAAAGGGCAAACTAAATGGGGCTACTCTCTGTCTCCTCATGCCTCTGACTCATATCTAAGCAACTATTGGAGTCTCCTAGAATGTTGTTGGTTCTCATCTTGAAAATAGTTCTTTTTTGTGACTCTTCTTTTCTCTAGGATGAGGATTGTGGACGATGATGTGAGCTGGGCAAATATTTCTACTAAGTTAGAAAAAGAAGAAGAGGAAGATGAGGGAGATTTGCCTGTGGTAAGTTTGGGAGTATTTAGGGTTTAGGAACTTGTGGTTACCTCAAGCAGATTCCTTTCATTTGGTTGTAAGATCATAGAATTTAAAACTAGAAAGGACTTTGGAGATTATCTAGTCTAACCTCATTTTATAGATGAGATAACATAAGTTCAGAGAAGTTGATCAATTTCCCCAAGGTCAGGCATTAAGTGGAGCCCTTCTTGTAGTGCTGTGTGTGAATGGGAAAAGGTGGGAAGGAATGGTGCTTTGCTTAAAATTGTAACAAAATAGTAATGAATAATTGTGATATGCTCATTCCATTGTTTATAGAGCATTATCCTCCTAATAATGAGGAATCAATCACAGAGAAGGAGTGACTTTCCAAGTATGTGTTTTTGCCCAGCCAAAACTGTATTTAGTATTAGGCTGAGGCATGTTTTTAATTCTCCACTGAAAAATGCAAGACAACATACATAACTGAACTCTAAAGAAACTTTTGCTCTCATCTTACTATTTAATAGCTTGAAGCCTCTGTTCATTCATTCATTCATTCATTCATCAAACAAGCAAGCAGACATTTATTAAAGCAGACATATATTATGTACCAGGTACCAGGCTAGGTGCTGGGGATATACAGACATAAAGGAGGGGTGAGTGTGGAAAGAAAGTTACCAAGGGAACCTGCCTTTAAGGAGCACAAGTATTATGATTGGGGGGGGGGAGCATGTTTGGGGGTAACAAGCAACGTGAACACAGATCAGTAGAAACAAAATATATAGTAAATATAAATAATTTCCAGTGGGAATAGCATTAACAATTGGGAGGATCAGCATAAGCCTCTTCCAGAAGGTGACACATGAACTAAAACTTGAAGGAAGCTAGGTATATGATCAGGTAGAAACGAGGAGGGAGTATATTCCGGGGGGGAGGGACAGGTCACGTAAAGGCATGGGGATAGGAGATGTAATACTGTGCACATATGGGGATAGTGAATAAGTCAATTTGACTGGGACATAAGGTGAATGAGAAAATTATGTGAACAAAGCCAGAAGATAAAGGACTTTCAATGCCAAACAGGGGAATTTGTATTTTATATTAGAGGCAATAAGGAGCCACTAGAGTTTTTTGAACAGAGGAATAGGATAGTTAGTTCTTTTTAGGAATTTCATGTTGGTGGATCCACTAGCTAGCACTGTTTCTTACTCAGAACAGGTGTTTAGCAGATGTTTCTTGCATTGAATTGAAAGGTAGCTAAGTATGGGATTTGAATAATAGCTTGGAGCTTGGTATTTCATAGTATGTATCTTAGAGGTGGAAGGGACCAAGGAGTCTACCTAGTTTAAGTTATACTTAAACCAAAGTTACCATCTGACTTCTTCCTTTTTGAAAAAATTTTATTTTTTTTTGGATATTTTTCCAGGTTACATGTAAAACAGTTCTTAATGTTTGTTTTTTAAAATGAAGGATATATGCTGGACAGGGTTTGGTCTACTTTCCTATACTTTAACCAGTGGTGACAGTCAAGAGAGCCTTCTGGGTCATCATGCTGGGTAGAAAAAGGAAAGACCAAAATATATTCATCTTTTAGCTCAGAAATAGATGATGTGGAATTTGACAGGTTGTTAAAAAAAGCTTGTGGTGGAACAAATTGCCTTTTTTTTTGGTACTTCATTAGGCAGTGGAGAGTTTGTAATTAAACTAGGACAGTGACAAGTTGTTTATGGAACCAGAGGGAACAGTAAATCCTGAGGAGGGAGGGAAAGCTTTCTCGCAAGTATGTGTAGTAGGGATGGAGATAGATGTTCCTTGCTTTAATCTTTCTAAGTCGTTCTTGGCTCTATCATGGGATCTTCCAGACTGCTCAAGCCTACGCTGTTTTTCTAGGTTGCTGAATTCATCGATGAACGCCCAGAAGAAGTGAAGCAAATGGAGGCATTCCGGACCAGTAACAAGTGGAAGCTTTTAGGAGGTGAGTGCCAAGTCACAGGACAGATCTTTTGAGAGGCAGCCTCATTCTTCTGGGTAGAGAAGAAATGGTAAACAGCTTATTTCTGTGTGCCATTTTGGGAAGCCCAGGTGTAGCTGCTTCTAGGACTTCCTTAAGGAGATTGTGGAAAACAAAACTTCAGAAAACATAGCTGCCTCTAGCTTTCTCTTGGTATCATAGATATCTTTTCTGAGGTCTGTAATGGGTGGAGTCTGAAATGAATTTATTCACTAGAATAAAAGGCTGTGCAATTTTAATAGTGTATTAACTATGGCATAACTGAGTGGATGGTAGAAAGAAGAGGAGTTGCTGAGCAGAGCCATAGAAACACCTTAGCCCATCCATCCCACTTAGCTCATGCTGTGTCTTTGCAAGTTGAAAAATCTCAGACTCCTCACTCTGCTGGGGCTTTACTTGACTGAAGAAAAGACTTGATGTGAGCTGAATAGTTATCATCCTTTTTCTCCTATGAAGCTGTAGATTTGACACAGTCTTATTAGTCCAGTTTTCCCCTCCAAAGGACAGCTAAGGATTATCTGGACCAAACCTCAAAATGAGCTCCAGACTCTGTGTATTTTCTTAATGTCCTTGAGAAAATTTTCAGCTTACTTTTGCCATCCTGCGTGCTAGTTCACTATCCTTGAGCAGTACAATTATATTGGTCCTTCAGATTTTCTGGGCAGTTTTGAGATAACTACTTCTGGGGAGATCTAGCTAGTGTTTAGTAGCCCAGGAATCTGTGTAGTGCTGACTTTATGCTTTGTGTTTAGAACAAAAGAAAGACCTATCCCTACCTAGGAGGGCTCGTCACGACTCCTCAGACTCCTCACCGCACAGGATGCCCCGTCACGACTCCCCAGACTCCTCACCTCCCAGGAGGCCCCGTC
>NW_027187419.1:881581-944710 GCF_028583685.1 Petaurus breviceps papuanus
CACGACTCCCCAGACTCCTCACCTCCCAGGAGGCCCCGTCACGACTCTCCAGACTCTTCACCTCCCAGGAGGACCCGTCACGACTCCCCAGACTCCTCACCTCCCAGGAGGCCCCGTCACGACTCCCCAGACTCCTCACCTCCCAGGAGGACCCGCCACGACTCCCCAGACTCCTCACCTCCCAGGAGGACCCGCCACGACTCCCCAGACTCCTCACCTCCCAGGAGGACCCGTCATGACTCTCCAGACTCCTCACCTCCCAGGAGGACCCGTCATGACTCCCCAGACTCCTCACCTCCCAGGAGGACCCGTCATGTCTCCCCAGACTCCTCACCTCCCAGGAGGACCCGTCATGACAGCCCAGACTCTTTGCCACCCAGGAGGGTCCATCCTGACCTCCCAGATTTAGCTCCTGAGGTTTGTCATTCACTGTCTAGTAAAGCCTCTGCCAAGTCCTCTCTTGGTCTGAAGGGGAAGAGTAGTAAACATGGGGATGGATCTTCTCAACATAAAAATCAATCACCTTCCTCTTCTGGGCCAGGGAAACAGCTGCATGACTCCAGAGGTGAGTGCCTCTTATTCTAAACTTTCTCCTGGACTTTTTTTTTGTTTGGTAACATTTATTAAGCTAACCCTTGGGCTAAGCAGTGAGGAAACAAAAACACAGACCTTGCCCTCAAGGAGCTCACATTTTAATGGGGAGACAAAGGGGAGGTGCTAGTAGGGGGTGGGCTGCTGGGAAGGACCTTTTATAGCAGGTGGTTTTTAAGCTGAGTCTTGAAGGAAACCAGAAGGTAGAAATGAGGAGAGAGTATATTCCGCATGGGGGGAGGTGAGCCGGTATGGAGTCAGGAGATGGAGGGTTGTGTTGGAAAGTAGCAAGAAGGCCTAGGTTGTTTGGTAGTAGAATACATTGAGGGGAGTAAAGTGCAGGAAGACTGGAAAGGTAAGAAGGGGAGTCCAATGTCAGTCAGCAGCACACTTGAGGGCTGCTGCTGTGAGTAATTTTAAGGGTCTAATAGCAAGGCATAATGAACACTCTATTCAAAACTAAATCATTTTCTTTTTTTTGTTTGTTTGTTTATTTTGCTTTTTGGAGAAGGGAAGGTAGGACAGTTGGGGTTAAGTGACTTGTCCAAGGTCACATGGCTAGTTTTGTGTTAAGTGTCTGAGGCCGCATTTGAACTCAGGTCCTCCTGACTCCAGGACCTGTGCTCTATTCACTGCACCACCTAGCCACCCCAAAACGAAATCATTTTCAAGAAACCAAAGCATTCATAATTCATAACAACATAACTTATTACCAGGGTGACTACATGTCCTTAAGCAAAATATCATTCAGTATATAACATAATACTCAGTATGTAACATGGCACACAGCACATATTATTGCATTCAGTATATAACATACATTCTTTGGGGGTCAAATCTTTGAGAAGTGAGCAGCCAGCTTCTTTTTACTCAGTTACTGTCCAAAATGCTGCTTGTACAATTGGGGTCTCAGGCCAGGGTCTTCCCTAGCACAGCACATTCCCAGGGGTAGCAGAAAATACAACACGTTCCACCCCTAGGTTACGGTAGGTTACAGGCTCCTCAATCAAAATAGAGTATCCAAATCCTAAAAGTTTTTCTTGTGTCCTTTCTACACTGCCATTGCAGGCTCCCACTCTCAGGTACACACGTGCTCTAATGAGCCAAAGAGTCCAAATCCTAACACTGTAACAGCCCTGGCATCCAAGTCTTGAGGGGTGGCTGGGCAACAAAGCCAACAGGGTGGATCACCAGGGGGACTACTGCACTTACCCCCATCCCACCATAAACAACTCCGCCCCACGGGTGCCAAATCATCCCTGGGAGGATGTCACTGCTTTACCTTGCTGCAAAGCCTCCATCTCAACTTGGGACTGAGTTCCGAGCTCCCCACCTGCAGGTCTCTGGGATGTCTGCTTCCAGCTCTTGCCTGGGTTCACACGCTTGCAGCTCTCTGTTCTTGCTTCATGTCTCAGCTCATGCAGAGGGGACTGCTCCTCTCCAAGCTCTCCGTGCTCCTGCCTGAGTCCAGGCATAGCATGCTCCAGAGGCTCCTGCCCCAAGCTTCTTTCTCTGGGAAAACAAAGCTTAACAGAACAACAAAAATATTTATACACATTACCAGCATAACCATTTCAGTTCACTGTCATAGCTGGAAGGCTCCTTGATAAGTTACTTAAAAGGGGCCTAAGCCTGCTTGATGCTTCTGCTGCTAATTCAGTGCTCTATGCTCATTTTCTTTTCTCTTCTTCTTCTTCATGCTCCTTTTTCTTCATCTTCATTTTTTTCTCTGCACTTGCCATCTCAGTGCTCTCTCTATATATAGTTTAACTCAGCACCTGATTGGCGACAGCTATGAATTACCAGAATTCAAAGGAAATTAATCCTTCACATATTTAGAATTTAGCATAAGCCTGGGAAACTGATCTCCAAAAGAAAGGCAACAAAAATCCCACCTTGCTTGCACTTACAGGGAGTCATATTGTGAAAGGCTTTACAAGACACATAGGGTATTTGATATTTGATTTTGGAAATAATAGGGTACTGCTGTAGTTTATTGAGTAGATGGGGTGTGTGTGACATGGTCAGATCTGTGTTTTAGGAAGATGACTCTGGTAACTGAGTGAAAGTTTGACTGTAATGGAGAGAGATTTGAGGTGGTGAGACTAACCAGAAGGCTGCTGCAGTACTTCAGGTGGGAGGTGATGAGGATCTATGCCAGGGTGGTACCAGTGTCAGAGGAGAGAAGAAGACATATGCATGCAATGTCATGGAGATAGAAATGACAAGACTTAACTAAAGATTGGAAACATGGAGTTAGTATGAGTGAGTAGCAGAAGATGACACTGAGGTTATCTGTTTGGTAATCTGGGTACCAAATGGAAGGATGGTGGTGGCCTGGACAGTAGTAGGGAAATGGTGTGTGTTGGGGGGTAGCAAAGATAATGAGTTCTGTTTTGGACACATTGAGTTTGAGATGTCTCTGGGACACCCAGTTTGAGATATCCAGTAGGAAGTTGATGATGTGAGACTGGAGGTCAGAAGACCTTCAAGAAAGGTGTCAATCTCCTAGAAAGATGAGTATTTCAGGATTCAGATGTCCCCTCTCTCCCTGAAGTGTGACTCCCCTAGATCACTAACCTACCTACTTAAAAAAGATCTAGCCCAGGAGAGAAAGCCCTTGGAGGGGTAGTAACTGGTTTAATACTAGTTTAGAACCTCTTTGAGGATGTTAAGGCAACTTTGTTGCCTTAAGAGTTCATAATCTTTAGTAGTGAGATTTGAATACCTGGGAGCTAAAGAATATTAGTTCCCAGAATCAAAACCCTGGGAAATGTATTGTGCATTCAGTCTTCTTCAGAGTGACATTTGTGGCAAAGGAGTGAGTTTTAATCCTGTGCAGTGAAACTGCTAGCTCTTTCCTATGTGCTGATTTCAACCTCTGACTTAAAAGTGCTTTGGACTTTTGGTTCCTTAGTCCTGGGAACCTCATAGCCATTTTCTAGGAATCTATAACATTCATAATACCCTAGGGAAACAGGTTACAGTTGTTCTCTCCCTTCTCCTGATGGGAAAAACTCTGACCTGACTAGGGGGCCTTGACATCTAACGCAGCTGTCATAGATTTAGAAGCATGTATCACAGTCACGACTCCCATCTTCCAGTGTCTTGGGAACACTCATCTCTCTTTTATCCCGTCATGTTTTGTGTGGATTGGGCTTTCACATCAGTTACAGTTCCTCTATAGAAAACAGAATGTCATCGATTCAGACATTCCTAGAGAAGGAATTTTAACTGATCTGAAAGCACAATTCAGATGAAGAAAAATTTATTTCTGAATCATTCTGAAGTGATAAAAGTGTTTCTTCCTTAATTTCTAGATGCTTCTCCTAGCCATAGGAAATTTCAGACAAACCCTTCAACCAAGAAACACCAGAGGCATGATAAAGGTTATTCTGTTCCTGGGAAGAGCAACCAGCAGACCTCTGATTCAGATCTCTCCCCACCAAGAAGGAAGCAGAAAACCAGGTCTTCTGATTCAGATCTTTCTCCACCTCGAAGGAGTCAGCCTCCTGGAGCAAAGGTGGGTGTTCCAGGAGTTCAGTCACCCCCTTCTCCTCATCTAGGCCACTTAGATGTCAACTAAAAAAATGTAGCCAATAGAGTAAGCCCTTGAAGGTGTAGTAACGTAAAACTAGATTGTTAACTCCTTGAGGACAAGACCCTTTTAGTTATCCCCATGCCTCCATCAGCCCCCAGCACTATGTATTTCACATTGTAGATGTGTTCAGTAAATGTTTGTTTATTTGCTATCTTAATGAATGAAGAATTCTTAGATAGGAAGACTCTTTAGAGGTTATTCTAGTAAGTCTTACCTAATGGCAAGGTTCATTGTAACCTAGCCCAGAAAGATGAGCTCGTGTATATACAATTTTCCCAAGTATTTTCTGCATTTATACCTTCTTAGATCTGTCATCCTAATTTTAGGAGCCCAAAAAGCTACTTTTTTTCCCCTCATGATCATACTATTGTAGTTAGTTTTTGACTTACAGAATTTAGTTACTAGAGCCTGAAGACTCGTGCTTAACATATGAAGGAGCTTTGGAAAATCTAGCTTCTGTTAATTCCTTGAGCTCAGGGGCTCCTCAGCTCAGACAGAGTCTTGGTGTGCTAAAGAGCCACACAGAGCATTAGTATTTATGATAAAGTAGGATTAGAGTAAAGGAGTTTTATTCCAAAGAATTCAGTGACATTCAACAAGCATTTATTAAATGCCTACTATGTGCCAAGCATATATGTGCCTGCTTATTTGCCAGGTGCTGGGGTAAGAAAAACAAAAATTGAAATTATTCCTGCTTTCAGGAACTGGGCTGACAGGAGACAAACTAGGAGGAACTGGGGAGGAACAACATGTATACAGTTCAATTTCCTTCTACTTAGGGACATTAAAATCCGTGTAGATGCTCCCTCAGGCTCCCTACACACTCCTGTTTCCTCAACTTCCTTAGGTTCCATGACTTATTTCATCACTCCACCTGAGGCAGTACCCACAAGTGTTCCACTTCCCTAATTAGAAACAATGGCAGTCTCCTGTCTGACCATAACCTTCAATTATTTCACCTTTTCACATGCAACCCTCTTCCTACACCTATTCTTCACCTTTATTGAGACCCTCATTCCATCAGTACTGTCTTAGACCAATTCTTTGTTCTGACTTCATTTTCCTACCTCTCCAGTCTCAACCCAGTAGTTAGTCCTTTAAACTCGAACCTGTCTTCTGCTCCTGTGTCTCTTGCCCCCTTGTCCTCTGGGTACACTTCTCTTGCCAGACCTCAGTGCTGGATTACTACCACTGTCCACTTCCTCTGTTCCTCCTTGTGAGCTGTTTCATGAAGCTAGTGGAAGTCTTACACTCACAATGACTGCATACATTTTAAATTCAAGTTATCCAACATCAACTGGGCCCTCACTGCAGTAAGGAAGTCCTAGTATTCCTTCCTAACAGATTGCCTAGCTCAGTCCCTACAAAAACGATTCCAGACCTTCTATTCCCTTCTTTTTTTCCCCACATCTTTTATTTACTTTTATTTTTTAGTTTTCAACATTAATTTCCACAAAATTTTGCATTACAAATTTTCTCCATTGTCTCTCCCCTACCCCCCACCCCCAGATGGCAAGCAATGCTGAATACCCCTTCCCCCAATCTTCCCTTTCTTGTATCCCCCCATACCCTTCCCCTTACTTTATTGTAGGGTAGGATGTATTTCTATACCCCATTGCCTGTATATCTTATTTCCCAGTTGCATATAAAAATTTTTTAACATTTGTTTTTAAAACTTTGAGTTCCAGATTCTCTCCCTTCTTCCCTCCTCGCCCACCCCCACTGGGAAGCTTCTGTTCCCTTCGTTAGCTTGCTAGACCTCATATCTCCTTTGAGGACCTTGCCTTTTACTTTACTGAAAAAATTGAGATCATTTGATATGAGTTCCCTCTTCTCCCATTTTTTCATCTCAAAACTCTAATATCATCTGCCATTTTTGTCTAATCTCTGACAAAGAGCTAGACCTTCTTCTGGCCAGAGCAAGTGTACATGCTCATTTGTTTCCTTCTCCCATCTTCTTCAACAGATTGCACCCTCAGTCATCTCCTTTCTCTCTTGAATCTTCACCTTTCTTTATCAGCTGATTTCTTCCCTACTGCCTTCAAACTTGCCCATTTGCCTCTATCCTTAAACCTTCATTAGACCCAGCCATCTCCTCAAGCTGTCATCTTATGTCTTTCCTCCCTTTCTCAACCAAACTCTTTGAAAAAGCTGTCTATCCCCAACTATCTGCATATGTCCGCTCACTCACTTCCCAACCCTTTGCAGTCTGACTTCTGACCCAATCATTCAACTGAAAGTGCTCTTTCTTAAGTTACCAATGATTTCTTAATGACCATATCTGATAGTTTTTTTCTCAGTCCTCATCCTTCATGATCTCTCTGCTGTGTTTGATTTAGTTAACCACTTTTTCCTCCTGTATATTCTCTTCTTTCTAATTCTTCATGACACTACTCTCTCCTAGTTTGTCTCCTGTCAGCCCATTCCTTTTTAGTATCTTTTGTTATCTTGTCATCTATATCACTCCCCCTGTCTTTGAGTGTTCCTCAAGGTTCTTTTCTTTCTTAGGCCTTCTTTTCATTCTGCATTCCCTTGGTAACTTGATCAGTTCCCCTGGGTTTAACTGTCATCTCTATGAAGCTGACTCCTAGATACCTGTATATATCCAGCCCCAATCTCTTCCTTGAATTTCGATCCCATATAACCAAACACTTACTGGATATTTCAAACTCTATATCCTGGAGACATCATAAATTCAACATGTCTAAAATAAAATTCATCAACTTTCCCTTTACACTCTTACCTCTTCCAAATTTTCCCATTCTGCCAGTGACACCACCATCCTTCCAGTCTCTAAAGTTCTTCAGTAGCTCAGCTTCTCACTCTGCTTCCCTCACATATCCAGTTAGTGGCTAAATCTTGTTGTTTCAGCCTTCACATATATCACATCCATCCTCTTCTCTTTACTCACACAACTACCATCTTAGTTTAGGTTCTCATCACCTCTCCCTAGATTACCAAAGTAGCCTTCTAACTGATTTTGCTACCTCAAGTCTTTCCCCATTCTACTCCTAGTGTTGCCAAAGTCATGTTTCTTAAGTAAAGATCTGACCACTCAACTCCCCTAGTCATGAGGCAGCTAGATGGGGCAGTGAATAGAGGGCTGGCTTCTGGAGTCACGAAGACCTAAATTCAAATCTAGCTTCAGACATTTACTAATTGTGTGATTCTGGGCAAGTCATTTAACTCTGCCTTAGTTTGCTCAGCTGTAAAATGGAGATAATGTTGTCAGGTTCAAATGAAATAATATTTATAAAATGCTTAGCACAATGTCTGGCACAGGTTAGGTACTTAAATGCTTGATTCCTTAATCAACTCCAGTGGCTTCCTCTTGCCTCTAAGATAAAATATAAAATTCCTTTTTTTCGTTGGTCTTTTTTTTGGGGAGGGGGAGTCCAGGCAGGGAAATTGGGGTTAAGTGACTTGCCCAAGGTCACACAGCTAGTAAGTGTGTCAAGTGCCTGAGGCTGTATTTGAACTTAGGTCGTCCTGGCTCTAGGGCTGGTGGTCTATTCACTGCACCATCTAGTGGCCCCTAAAATTCTGTCTTAAAGCCCTTCACAATGTGATCCCAGCCCATGTTTCTAACCTCATTGTACAGTGCTCCTCCTTCCATACTCTGTGTTCCAGACAAACTGTTCTTCTCTTTGTTGGTCACCAGTGAAATTACAGCTCACTACTCCATGCCTTTGCACTGTCTGTCCTGAATTCCTGGACTGCCCTCTTTCCTTGCCCCTGCCTCTGCATATCCCTGTCTTCCTTTAAGATGCAACTGAAGCACCATCTTCTGTGTGAAGTCTTTGATGATTCCCCTAGCTGCTAGTGTCCTCCTTCCCAAATTATCTTGCTTTCAACTACTTTTATATAGTTGTGTTTATTAACTTTTTTTGGGGGGGAGGGTGGAAGGGGAAAAGCAAGGCAGTTGGGGTTAAGCGACTTGCCCAAGGTCACATACCTATAAGTGTGTCAGATGTCTAAGAACGGATTTGAACTTAGGTCCTCCCGATTTCAGGGCCGGTGCCCTATTCACTGCGCTACCTAGCTTCCCCATGTATTTATTAATTTTATATTTAACCTGTTTATATGTACTTGTTGCTTCTGGTAGAATGTAAATTCATTGCAAGTAGGTGTGGTTTCATTCTTTGCAGTCATAACTCCAGCTCCTAGCACAGTAGCTAGCATGTAATAGGGGCTTAATAAATGCTTGTTCCTTGATTGATGAGTAAATGCAAAGTATATATAAAGTAATTTTGGGGTGGAGAGAGTTGGGTGAGTGCTAATTAGAATTTATTACACTTCATTTAAAAAGAGTAAAATCTGGCAGATTTTAACATAACCCAGGAGTGTATGGTATTTCTTTCTGGAGAATTTTATTATCTTTTAGGAGCAGACTTTATTTTGATAAATTTTTAGGGTTGTTTTTTTTTTTTCTGCTTTTAACAAATACATAGCAGAATTAAAAGAAGATAGTCCACAAGGCTGAAGGTCTCTATTATGTATAGCTTGCTTTTCTTTTTTAAGTATATAAGATCAATTTGGAGCTTTTGGAGCTCTCCTCTGGCCCTGTACTTTAGATGGCTACATAGATCAAGGAACTCAAACCACCTATTTGAATGAATGAAGTAAAGCATTTCTTTTGATTGAATCACTGAAATTTCATTTCTGTACCATGTTAATTCTTGAAGGAGTAAGTATTGCATAAATTTAGTATGCTAATAAAGGGTATCAGCAGTAACCTTACATTTGATTTTTGAGTCAATTTACCATCTTGAAACAATGGCTGATAAAAGTTTTTAAATGACCACATCATTTGTGATTGTATTGTCTACAGTTCACAGAACCATGAATATTGCAGTTTATTGTTGTAAGTGGAATATTGTAGTAGTGTAAACTCTCTTAGTTCATGGTATAGATTTTTGACTAGCTTCATAAAAGTGAACTTAAGTACCTTTTCCAGATAATAAGTTTAGTCCATGGTAAATGAGAACTGCTGCTGTTTAGTATTTCTTTTAGTAAACTAGTAGCTTAGTTTAAGATTCTATCTCCTCATAAAACTGGCAAAATCATTACTTCTCCATAAAAGCTTTCCTTTTTGGGGGCGGCTAGGTGGCGCAGTGAATAGAGCACCAGCCCTGGAGTCAGGAGGACCTGAGTTCAAATGCGGCCTCAGACACTTAACACAAAAACTAGCCGTGAGGGGCAGCCAGGTAGCACAGCAAGTAAGAGCACTGGTTTCAGTGTCGGGATGACCTGGAGATCGAATCCGGGCTCAGACACTTAGTATCCACCCAGAAACACCTGGCTGTGTAACCTTGAGCAAGTTACTTAACCCCAATTGCTTAGGGGCGGCCTGGTGGCTCAGTGAGTAAGAGCACCGGCTCCAGTGTCAGGATGACCTGGAGATCGAATCCGGGCTCAGATACTTAGCACCACACCCAGAAATGACTGGCGGTGTAACCTTGAGCAAGTTACTTAACCCCAATTGCTTTTTAAAACAAACAAACAAAAAAATTAGCCATGTGACCTTGGGCAAGTCACTTAACCCCAATTGCCCTCCCCCCTCCCCCAAAAGCAAAAGCTTTACTTTTGGGTTTTGTCTTCATCCTCTTTTCTTACTTTGTTTATAAAATGAAAGCTAACACATTCCTTTCCAAGAGCATTTCTTCCCTAGTCATTGTGGATAATCTAGTTAAACTACAACTATTAGTGTTTGAGTCCCTCTGGTATGTACCTGTTGGGGAGGTATGCTGTCTCATTCATTTGTGGTACCCCCTTTCAATTGCACAGGCCACGCAGATGTTTTCTGGGGCCAAAACTGGGTTGGTGTCTGATGTAAGGAGAGAGCAGCAGGAGCTCAGGAGGCAGGACCAAGAAACCAAACATTTGGAAGGTAAAAACTTGGAGACCAGTAGGCTAATCCAAGCTCGTGGAGCTTCTCAGTCATCTTTTGGTCTGTTAACTGATGTAGGATTTAAGCTCTGGCTTTTATTACATTATTTGAACCATTCATTGGGTCCAAGTGATTCTTTTCCTTCTTTTCCATGATATAATTTCCTAGGTCTGTAGCTGACAACGATCTGTAGCTTGGGTGGTAGTCTGTGGTCCAACTACAAAGTTATTTCCTCTCTAGCTTCAGGGCCCTGAGCTTTTACTTTTCCCTTTTAAACTTAGGACACTTTTTCTCTCTTCACATTTCTGCAAGAAGTTTTGATTTTGATACTTGTTTAGAGTGAAAATGAAAAAAAAACCCTGCAATTGTTCTTTGCATCTTTTTTAGCTGAATTCCAAAATGCTGAAACCATTTTTCGAGATAAGTCTGGACGCAAGAGGGACCTGAAGCTGGAACGATTAGAGCAACGGCGAAAAGAAGAGGAGGAGTCAGAGAAAAATGAGCAGTACGCTCAATGGGGAAAAGGGTAAGAGAAATACTGAAAGTATTTAAGCTTTGGGTTATGCTCTAGAGATTGGGCAGAGCCAATTTTACTACTCTACTGGCAGGTGGATTAGTAGTTGCTACGTCTCCTATCTTCAAGGATGTTGGGAACAAGACAGCATTTTGAATTTCATTGGTTGTTAGAGGACATGTGCCAAGTAGAGTAGAGTATTTCCATCTTCATTTAGGATCAGGAATGGTAGACAGTCTATGAAAGATTCTTGCTTTTCTTTATTCAGCCTTGCCCAGAGTCGGCAACAGCAACAGAATGTGGAGGACGCAATAAAGGAGATGCAGAAGCCACTGGCTCGCTACATCAATGATGAGGACCTGGATCAGATGCTCAGAGAGCAGGAGAGAGAGGGTGACCCCATGGCTAACTTCATTAAGAAGAATAAGGCCAAGGAGAACAAAGACAAGAAAGGTGAGGCTTCCTAAGACTTGGAGGGGAGAGAACAGAGAACAGATTATGTGATAAGAATCATTTCAGATTGGTGGGAGACAAGACTATCAGTGGTATGTCCTCATTCTTAAAGGTCATCTGTAAACCTAGCTATTCACTGGTTACTGGTGATAGTTTTGCATACATAGAGGTAATATGACTTAAAGTTATCTCCTTTGATATGTTTGGTCTCTAGCCCAGAAGGTCACATCATATAGGTTCCATTAGACACAGATTCCTGCACAGAAATGTTTTCTTTATAGGAAAGGCTGCATGGTATCATGAAAGGGGCCCTGAGATTTTGGAGTCCAACTTGAGTTTGAAGTCTAACCCTAGAACTCAGTAGCCGTGTAACCTGGGCATGTCCTTGCTGAGCTTCAGTATTGTGAAACTTGCCCTGCCTACCTATCTCACAGAGCTGAGGAAAAGGAATTTATTATTTTTTTTTTTTTGCTTTTTGGAAGGGGGGAAGGCAGGGCAGTTGGGGTTAAGTGACTTTCCCAAGGTCACACGTCTAGTAAGTGTTAAGTGTCTGAGGCCAGATTTGAACTCGGGTCCTCCTGACTCCAGGGCTGGTGCTGTATTCACTGCACCACCTAGCTGCCCCGTCAAATGACTTGTTAAACCTTAAAGTATTTTATAAAAGAGATAATGTTTTTCTTCACTATTGGTAACAGCTCTGGGGGTTGGAATGAAATTGTGACTGAATCCTCTCTTGTTTTTTTCTTTAGAAAAGCCTCGTTACAATGGCCCTGCACCTCCTCTCAACAGATTCAATATCTGGCCTGGGTATCGCTGGGATGGTGTGGATAGGTAAACCTATGTGTTGATTATTCAATGTCCGCTAGGTTTTCTGTGCTTTTCCTGCTACTCAGTTTAAGTTAGCTTTAGCTTAAATGGCTTTGTCTTTTTTTGAGAGACTCTGTAGCATAGTGGATGGAGTTACCCTTGAAGCCTGAAAAACTTGGGTTAGATACATACTAGCTGTGTGACCCTGAACAAGTCACTTATATGAACCTTTCAGGACTTTAGGCAACTCTCAAGACTATAAGTTGTAGAGAAGATGCCAACCTGCATTGGTAGAGGAAGTTTCCTTATCTGGAAGTTTTCTACATCAGTGAAATAGGTCCTGTCCCAATTTGTCACCTTTTAGTACACACTCATACTCTGTTCCAGCTACACATTTATATCCCAAGTGCATAGCATATAGTTCTTTTTTTTTTTCACATTAAACATTAGTCAAGTTGTAAAGAGGGATTATAACCAATGGAATGAACAATGAGAAAAAAGAAATAAAACAAAACAAAAAGAGAAAGAGCAAGTGGTTTGCTTTAATCTGCATTCAGACTCTGTAGTCCTTTCTCTGGATGTGGATATCTCTTTCCATCATGAGTCTTTTGGAGTTGTCTTATAACCTTGCATTGCTGAGAGGAGCACCATCTATCAAAGTTAGTCGTCACACATACCATGTGTCTAATTGTGTACAAAGTTCTCCTTTTCTCACTCAACATCAGTTTGTATAAGTCTCTCCAGGTAAATATGAAGTCCTTCTGCTCCTCATTTCTTATAGCACAGTAGTGTTCCATACATTCATATACCATAACTTTTGAGTCATTCCCCAATTGATGGTCATCCCCTTGATTTCTAATTCTTTGCCATTAGCACATAGTTCTTAAAAATATCTCTGTCTCTTTCTCTATCCCTCCTCCTTTCTTTCCTTTTTCTTTCTTTTCCCTCTCTCCCTCCCTCCCTCTCTTCCTTCTTTCCTTCCTTTCTTCCATCCTTCTTTCCTCCCTTCCTCCCTTGCTTCCTCTCTTCCAACAATACCTGCTTTCTACCTCCAGCTTTCAAAATTATCACCCCCTACTCTTGGAATACATCCTTCTTTCATCTTCTAAACACTCTTGTTTTGTGGTGAATCATGAAGAAAACTACAAATCTCCTGCTTTCTGTATCTGATGGTCATCTGTAATGCTTTCTGGTCACTTTTCCTGCTACTAGCCAAAGATTTGGGAAGAGTCTCTTTTTTAGTTATGGCTGCCTTGGTCTTTGTGACATTTTGCTTAACCATCAGTTTAAAGGTTAAGCAGTGACTTTACTACAGATATGAGAGGAGTAATTTTAGAGCATAAAACATACAGAGACAGACAAATGACAGATACACAGCACAGTCTCAGAGTTTGTTCTCCCCCTGCCTTTAGTCAGCCTTAGCTCTTCTTGCTCCTAGGACAATGACAGTTATTTTTCTTTGCTCCACTAGACACTAAGGAAGAAAGACCCTTTCTGGGTGATTCTTTGGGCATATTCCTTAAGTTGTTTAGGCCCCCTCACAATCTGAGTTAGTTGTTCTTTCCCCTTTAACTTTCAAGCACAGAAATCTCCCTGAATTAGCTCTCCATTAGTGGCCAGCTTATCTTGACATTTATAGTAGATTCCTTTCTGTTCCTAGTTCTCACTTGTTCCTAGATCTCTCATACTTACTTTTCTCTGGTTATTCATGCTGCTTCTTATCTGTCATTTATTTTGTTTCCTGTCAGTTTCAGACCCATCACAATTAGACATTACAAAGGCCCTTTGTTACCATAGGTTCTACATGTGACATAGGAAAAGAGGGTGCACTGAATATAATGATGATTGGAATGGAGAGATGGAGTTGTTATAAGCTCACCCTCCTATAGCTTTCTTTTATCAGCTTTTATTCATTTTAATCACTTCAGCTTTTCTACATGACATGTCTTTATAGGTTTTTTGTACAGCAATCGTATCATGTATTTTTTAAAATACGTGCTTATGTGTTACATGTGTCTGTTCTATATTTTCCCTTTAAATTATAAACTCCTTTAAGGGTCAGGATCTATCTTTTCCTTTCTGTGGGTTTCCCCCTAGAATGACCTGTACAGGTCCCTGCACCTAATATATACTGTTGATTACTGTGATATCTCTTCTACTTTCAGGTCCAATGGCTTTGAGGAGAAGCGTTTTGCTCGACTTGCCGGCAAGAAAGCTGTTGATGAACTTGCCTATAAATGGAGCGTTGAGGATATGTAGTTCTTGTAACTAAATAATGGCTGTAGGTTCTGATGGTGGGCAAAAGACAGATAAGACAGCCAGGCAGGGCCAGGGCTAACAGTTTATACAGACCAACCATTCATGGTTGTTACTAGTGACCCAGGGAGAGAGCTTAGGCTTTGATATCTGGTTGGGGAGGGCACCATGACCCAGGGAAATGTCCATTTTCTTCAACCATTCACACAACTGCTTCTGCTGTCTTTTAAGTGACACATGCACCACTGAGGGTCATACAAGTGCCCCAGAGTTCATACTTAATTGTTTTTTTTCCTAACAAATATACATCTATTTTTGTAACCATTTTCTTTCTGTGTTCTATTTTCTTAAGGATTCTAAAACAATTGGTTCTCCCTTCTAGTGGGCTGTGTGTTTGTGTTTCATGTATCTAGAAAATAGGTGTCAGGGGCTTTCTCAGGGTTAAGTGAGGGTTAGAAGTGGATCAAGAAGCAGAGATCAGCTTGGATGGTTTTGGTGCATTGCTCACTTCTCATATTTCTGGAGAGAGACCGTCTGGCCATTGCTCAGCCATTTGAATCAGTTCCTGCATTTGTGAGAAAAAGGGACTTTTATTCTTTACTTGAAACATGTTAGATGGAATCACTGCCAAACTAGGGCTCATTCTCCCCATTCTCTTCTTAACTCTGGTCAAGCATTGTCAAAGAGAAGCCTAGGCTCAGAGCTCATAGGAAAGAAGCGGGGGAGAATGGTTGATTCTTGTTTGGAGAACATCTGGGAAAAGGGTCTGAATTATTGAGAGCATAATGTTTTTCAAACCTTAGAATTTTTTTCTCTAGGGTGTTTATGAAAATACACAGATAACACTTTTGAGAAATTTTTGGTCATTTTGTAAGCCATTCTGTGTGCTAGTCCCTTTTCTTGGGTAACAGGTAGCAGTAAGTTTAGTCACTGCCATAGTCCCCCCTTTCCTCCTCACAGCTGGGTGTTTGATCAGGGATCTCTGGTTTCAGATTTACTTTTTTTTTTTTAGGACCTTCCACTATATACCTTGCCAGGAAATACCTAATGACTGCTTCACTGGCATATGTCAAAACATACCACTAATTGGCATGAAAAGGGGAGATATCATTTGTTTTTGCAGAGACTGGCCTGGAGGGGAAACACATACACTGCTCTGTTACTGTTGATTTATGTGCTTAGTCCATATTATTTTAAATTTATGAGCTTTTCTGTTTCTGTGCCCATAAGTATTTAGGGATACCACAGACTTGGGGGAATGATATTTCTAGGTTTGACCTGCTAACAACTGGCTGTGTGGTTTTATTACTTGGAACTGGAATGCACTGTTATTTTACTTTACAGGACTGGGGGAGGCCTGATCTGAGGTCTTTCAAAATGGCAGGAATGAGTATCCTCTGGAGATGTTCTTCTTCCTCTACCCCCAATTTAAATAGTTCCTATTAGATACTCATAACATTATATAATGACCTAGACTTTGGTGGTAGGATCCCTGAGACAACTTAGATCTAAGGAGAGATGCAGAATATTCCATTCTTGTGTTGTATCCTTCATGGGAAGGATAGATCATTTTATCAGTCAGATCAAGAGTGACAGTAGCTACAGAAACCTTTTCTATTAAAGGAAAAAATTTTAATCAGTTTTAGAACATCTTTCCCTATTCTCAGTAACTCTTTGATAAAACTACTTAAGACCAGTTAAACAGTAGGAAGGAACATGCTCTGGACAGAATATAATTGGGAACTTATTGTGTCCCTGGTCAATGTGACTCCAGGTAAGCTGGTTTGGGGCTTATTCCCTTTTCCCAGAAGAAGGTTGTATTCAGAGCTCTAGGGTGGCTAAAATCCTTATTTTCTGAGTATAAAACTGACAGAAGACTGCCTCCTGAGCCATAGATAGTTTGCTCAGGTGAGTTGAGTTGTAGTCTCTCTGTTTGTTTCTGTGTCCTGGTTTTGGATCAGATGAGAGTGTGGTGGACAGCTGGGCAACTGAAGTGGTCTGCAAGAATAGTCCAAAAAAACCATTAAGTCTGGGTTTGGGAGTTGACCCACATCTCTCCTGGGAATACTGACTTTCTCTGTGACATACCAACTCCTTTGGTGTATATAGGATTGACTTCTTAAGCCCTTGCTTTTTACCTGTATGCCTCCCTGTACACAGTGGAGAAGTTATGGTTTCCCTCAATCCTGATGCCGGTGCTTTTGGATTTGAATAACTTCACCTTTTTGGCAATTGTAGGCATGAAAGTGCTTTTGGTGGTGGTTTGGCTTTCAAATGGCAGCTAGGAATCCAAGTTATTGGGAAGAGAAAAAAGAGGATATTCAGCTGGAGTAGTTGAAATGAGAGGTGAAATCTTACTTCTCCATCAGCCAGCAAGGACCATCACCTACTCAGAGGTTGTGAGAAATTATTCTACTGCAAGGGAAGGAGAACAGTGGTGAAAATATGCTATCTAGCCCCTTTTCCCCCTTTTGCCATCTCCCCATCATCATTAGGGCCTATCATCTTGGATTTTTTTCCCCCAACAGAAAAGAAAAATTAAATGTGGAAAGGTTAAGTAATGTCCCTAAGGTAATATAGCACATCAGGGGTAGAGACTAGTCTCCTGTATCCCAGACCAGGTATCAGAGTGTGAACTGAGGAAGGAATCCAAGGGGCCAATCCTTTCTCTCCTGCCTGCCCACTTACGATAGGCTTAAGGTAGGTCCCATCATGGACATCTCCATGACGGATCCGGGGTTGGGCTCCCCAGTTCTGGAAGAATTGCTTGTTGGTGGTAATATCTTGAAACTTCGCTTCAGGAACTCTGAATATGCTGGTGGGCTGCTTTCCTGTGGCTACTTTTATTGTTTTGAAGGGTGGTGGGAAAGAGACCTAGAAAAAGAGCAGAGGGGAAGGAAAGGTAACACTTGACTTATAGGAAATCAGCATCTGGATTCCCAGAAATTAGCGGGTTGAGGTAAACTTGGGCAACAGATTTTTGTACTCCACTGGTGTTATAAGATCCTGTGCTGGTGGCCACTTTGCATAGGGTGTAACCTGATTACCTTGGTCACTGTGGAGTCATCAAGCTTGGCATCGCTGTTCCTGACCATATTGGTAAGCTCATCCTGTAGGCACACAGGTTTTGGCTGCTGATAGTTGCTTGGATCCCAGCCATTGTAGGCTTCCTTATGTACAGTACGAAAGTCTCTGCTATGCATGGAAAAAAAATGCAAATACAGGTAGAGTGAGCAGTACTGGGGAACCATCCCAGGTGTATCAAATCTGGGGTGTATAAAATCTGAGGCCATGTCATTTCCTTTGTCTATGATTTGCTGGGGCTTTTACAGTTCTTATGAGATATTTCAGGTTCATTTTTCTCTTACCGTATTTGCTCATCACAAATTCACCAAAGAAGGAACAATGCTAAGGAAAGGGGGAGGAGGGGAGGATCTCTAGAAACCCCAGCTAGGCAGCTAGGAATCCCTTGCTATAGCTCAGGAAATAGTTGGACATGGTGGTGGGAGTGGCAGGTTTTTCTTCCCATCAGGTATGAAGAGTCATTTCAGGGTGGAGACCATTCCCTTACCTATATACTTAAAGTGTTGCAATCCCTGGGTACTCTGGGAGGAATAGAGAACTGACTTGGGGTTCATATGGGCCTCTGATTTTTCATCCATGGGTAAGAGGCACATCAAGAACTATCCTAAGCTCCAGTGGGCGTCAGTTGCCAAGGGGAGTAGAGGTGGGGCAAAATTTGGGGCAAGAATGATATGTCCTCCTAGAGATGGGAAACTGGGAAGAGGCAGGGCAGCTTTTTGATTGTTTGGGGAAAGCCAACCATTTCCTGCCTTTTGGCACAAGTTTTTGAAATGGATTTCTTTCATGTAAGTATTTGGAGTTTTGTCCTTAATTTGAAGAGCATCTAGAGTGTTTCTTTTAACATGTTTGAGGTGAGAGGCCTCAAAAAAAAAAGTGGAATTATAAGGGAACTTAAGATGCTAAAAAGGCCATTAACCCACTCTACCCTTGGCTCTCTATTTTTGAGACTGATGAATGTTTTTTTGGCTAACTTCCCTGTGAAGAGCAGAAGAGCAGTGCTCTTTCTTTTCCCAATCCTAAAGCTACCCTTGAGTTCACAAGTTGACTACCTGAGATGCTGGTATTGGGACTGGTACCCTATGAAGTAGGCAGGGTAGTTTGAATATGGATAAGACCATAGGTCAGAGTTTAGAAGTTGCTCTGGTACCTAGTGAGACAGCCTGTATAACTCTGGTATTCCAGTGGTGCGACTTTTCTTCTTTGAATTCGAACTGGAAAAGCTTGCTGTCCAGAGGGTGGGGGAGGGAAGAATATTTGGTTGGTGGTAAGCATGGTGTGGTTTCCTGATGGCAAAAAGAGCAAACACAGAGGGGCCTTGTGAGGGATATCACAAAATAGTGTAATGCCAACTCAGCATTCACTGTGCCTATGGCAGCTATGAATATGCAGTGTAATTCTGAATGGCAATACATAACAGACTCTCCACATGGAAGACAGAACCAGAACATTTATTTAAACACCAGAAAGTTGAATCCCAACACCTGAAAGCCAAATCCATCATAGCAATAAAGAAATCCATACACAATAACAATGCAAGGGGACACCGCCATCCCCAAGCCTTCTTCCTTCCAGGGCCTTCCCACAAACCAACACTCACACTCACTGCCTGCTTCCTCTTCCTCACCTCTAACTACTCTGACTCATTTCCTGTTCTACTCTTTCAGCAAACTCCTCCTACCACAGATTCCATGTGATTACATTCACCCTATTAAGGGTCAGGCAAGATCTTCAAATTTCCATTACCATTATAGATAGCCTGGAAAGAAAGGCCTTCTGGGGCCTTTCTTTCCTTGTTCCCATGCCTCAGGTCCTATGTGTATAATGGGTATGTAAGTCTAGGCAGGCTAGTACTGCCTCCTACTCATGTCTCCAACCCATTCCAACAGGCATTAATTAAACATTGTACCAGGTGCTGGAGATGCAAAGGCAAGAGGAAAAATAATTACTGCTCTTAAGGAACTCTTTCTCAAATCAAAACTGAAGAGTCCTAGTTTAGAATATGAAGTCTTCTTGGTACTTTTCTGAGTTTTCAGAGTGATTGGCACCTAAGTGATACCATATAATATAGGAAAGAAAACAGTGTGAGTCTGTTTGGTTGTAACTGAGGGCTTCTCGGGGTTGCCTAGCTGACGTTGGAAACCAGTGTTTGGTTAATATTCTTTCTCTAGTTGTTAGGACCCATCTTATTATTTTGGCTGGGGAGTATGTTGCTGTGGGATATTTAGGAACTGAGGGGTCAAGCCCTGTTTGATAAAGGGAGTTTTTTGTCCTTTTTTATCCTAACTCATCTCCTCTTGGGATTGTCTCACCTGGTTGGATAGGTCTTTTCACGTAGCTGGTCCCAGGCATAATTTTCCAAGACTTGAATAGTCTTGGTGGCTTGTATTGATGTGGTTATAATACTCAGGCTCAAATTGTTGGCCAAAGCAGAAGCCTGAGGAGGAAGGGGTCAGAGACTCGGCCCGAGGAAGGATTGCAGGTGATGCCAAGTATATTCTGGTGAGATCTCTGAGGGTGAGGCCTCCTTCTGCAAAATAAACTCTTGCTGTCTGTGGAGTAACCCACTCTGAGGAGCATGTTGAAGGCCTCAAATTTTCCCCTTCCCCAGTTATTTTTTTTAGGTTTTTTTTAAAAAAAGTCCTATTAATGCCCTTTATTTTTACATCACAATAATTTCTGGATACATCTCCCTTAACTCCCCCCTTGAAGCAAAAACAGTTAAGCAAAACCAACTGACGCAGTGACCACTTCTGAAAGTGCTGGCAGCATTCCGCACCTCCCTGGTTAGTATGACAACTGTGGAATAAGAGAAGTTGGTGGGGATAGTTCCCGGAGTGGTGTAGATTCCCTCACAGTTGGAGGTAGGAGCACAGAGTTAGTCGATTGTGTCTGCCCTACCCCTGCCAGGTTTAGGTGTTCTCCCTGTTCTTCTGGCCTTACTAGGACATAGCTTACTCTTAAGTTATGTCTGGGCCTGAGTTTTTGAAGTGGATACAGAAGCAGAAAGGGTACTTTCCTACCTTTCTGAAAGGGAATATCTAGGGTAAGGCACCCAGAGGATGCCAGGCCATCATTTATAACCCAGGTTACAGGGGCATTGAAGCTCTTCTAGACTGAGTCAAGCTACCTGTAGCCCACCCCAAATCCTTAGGGAATCAGGTACTTCCTTGCATTTAAGGGACTGGGGGATGCAAGTGTTCTCTATCAGCTAGAAGCTCAGGCAGTTTCTTGTGTCAAAAAAGCAGTGCTGATTGGGGGAGTGGCTTACTTTGAAAGTAGCCTACAAGGAGTGCCTCATTTTGAGACGGGCAGGACTGTAGCATGAGGGGACTCCATCTCAGTTTTGGCAGAAGTTACAGTAGTCCTTGAGTTTCCTGTAGGGGCAAAGGAAGATAGCAATGACTGGGAGTACCAAGGTATGAAGTTGTATGAGGGTGCATGGCTAGGCTTATGTGTATATGATACTATGGAACTTTTCAGCACCAAGCAATCCTATAATGGGGGTTGGGAATCCCACCACTCTTAGAATGTGGCAACCTCGGCTGCCAAGAGAACTCAGTTTTTTGATAAGTTAGATGTTGGCACTTGTGGGTAGGGGTTTGGTGTAAAGTATGTTGTATTGTTAGACAAACCGTCCATGTCCTTCACAGAGAGAAGGGATTTTAATTAGACAATTTGCCTAGGACTGACCTGGATGGGTTAAGGTATGCCTACTTAATCCTCTTCTTAGATTATAGTACCTTGTGTTTTTAGGATCATATATGTAGAGCAGGGAGAGATCTTAGAGATCTTCTAGTCCTGTTCTCTCCTCCCCCCTCCATTTTGATGAGGAAACTAATACCCTTGTCCTCTGAATTGAAATCCATTGCTTTTCCTACTGTACCACTTCTTTCAGGCCCATTGTAACTTGTCCTGCAGCACTTGGGTATTACCAGAATCTCAGAGTTGGGTGTAGGGGTCATGTAGTTTAACCTATATCTGGCCAGGAGTCCCTTCTATAAGAACTCAGCATTCTATAGACCTGTCCGTCTTAAAGTAGAACAGCATCTTAGTTCTGCAGACAAGTTAATTTTATCTCCAGGATGAATGAAGGAGAGGAAGATGGAAAGAACAAGTATGTGGGACAAGGGCAAGAGTGAACTGAAGAATTTAGGGTGGCAAGAGTGGGTCAGGGGCACTCACCTACAGTCCTAGAGCCCACGAGGCAGGTGAAAGCGGGTCAGTCTAGCTGGTTAACTCCTGAGGTTATGTGGCTAAGGCTTTTCCTATCTAGCCTTGTTTCCTTGCTCTGGAGCAGACACTTATACACTGGGAATGGGGTTTGGTGTGTTAGGGTTGCCATGGTCCTCCACATTTGAATGTGAAAGCTATCCTATGAGCCAAAGGGTGATGAACAAGGAGGCATGACAACTGTGGTTTTAATAAGAGGAGGGAATTTCTTCATTTTCTTAAGATTCCTGGTATTGATAAAGTGACATTGCCAGCCAGCCCTTGTCCTGGCCATATGATTTAGAATTCAAAGGAAGCTCAGAGATCTTGTTCAACCCCTTCATTTTATAAATGAAGAAACAGGCCAAGAGAGGCAAAGTGATGTGTCCAAAGTCAAAGTAGTAGATCTGGGTTTAAAACCAAATCTTCTGACCTAAAAGACAATGTTCTTTTTATTATACCATCTGTCTATAGGACTTGGGGCTCCTAGGGGTTGAGGGGGAGGGAGGAATAAGATAGTCACTGCTAGACAGAAGTTTACATCACAGATTTTTGTTCTTCCTTTTCTTATAGAATCTTAGTTTTAGATAGAACCTTGTGAAGCATTTAGTGCAAACCTCTTATTAAGATGAGGAAAATGAGACTCGAATGTTAAGATTTGCCCAGGGTCACATAGTCAAATAGTAGCAGACCCCAAATCTAATTCCTAGGCCAGTGTGCTTCCCATTTAATGTATGTTGATTGTATCATGATGCTGTTTCATAGTGTAGTAGAAAGAACACGGGCCTTAGAGTCAGAACGTCTGGGTTCCAATTACACAGGCAAGGGCTGGGGGTCACCTTGGCAGTGAAAGCACTACGGGGATAGTTGAAAATGGAAGATTGTCTCAAGAGGAATACCCTAAATGACTTGGGAAGCAGTCAGAAGGCTTTCTATCTCACCCTTAGTGCTTAGGAGCCGTGTGCCTAGGCAAGAGGCGGTATCATCCCTTAGCTCATCCATACAGTGAGCATTGATGGTACCTAAATTGCTTGCCTCACAGAATGGCTGTAAGGCAACCCCCACATAAGGGGGTGCATTTGTTCATATCCCTTCTGTATCTTTTGGGCCAGAGTAGATCTCTGGTCTCTCAAACCTCTCTCATTCTTCCTTTTGCTATGTTCCTTCTTCAAGGTTGGAAGTGGGTTGTAGATAACAATGAAAGTACCATGAAAAAAGTAATCCTATCCCTCACCTGAGGGGAATGGAATAGAAGAGAAAATCTGTTCCAATGCTTTCAGATGCTCCTCCTCCATGCCTAGGACTCAACTCCCCTAGACAACAGAGACAACTCCTCTCATGGCCTGAGATCTCTGGCTAGATGGCTTTGCTTTCCATTTCTGGATGAAGTACAACAAGCAGCCAGCAGAGGCCACTCTGACATCAGTCATTCTGCTGAGGGACTGAGGGATGGTGAAGGAAATAGTCCAGGCATTCTTTTGTGCTCAGATAGGGGCTGATGGGCCAGTGTGGAGAAAGCAAAGAAAACTGGGTGTGACGAGGAGGGTCTATTCCCAAAGGTGGCTGGGTCACTTTTTTCTGCTTTTTCCTGCCCCTAGTACCAAATCTTGCTTTCTATGGGCTTGTGCACTTTCTGTGTTCTCCCAAATGAGGGGAGAAAACCGTGTCACTCTCTGCTCTCTGTCCCTCCATTATATTGCACTACTACCTAACTAAGCACATTGTTCAAGCCTGCGAGGGTCATTTCCTCCATGACCTCTTTGGCTTTCCTCATGGATAGCTGACTAAAAGGATGGGCGGATAGGAGCAAGGCTGCTTTCCCATGCTGCCTTGAAATTCCCAGTCCCTGCTTCCCAGAGACCTCAAGTGTTCATATGGTTTGGGGCACCGTCTAGGGCTCCTCTTGGCCATGGGATTTGTTGGTAGTGAGCAATGTGACACTTTGGTGAAAAAGTGCCCCTAGGTGGGTATCCTGGAGACCTCATTGGAATGATGACAAAGGGGACCCTGAGGAGGGGTCTGGCGATCCATGAATGACTTTTAGGAGAAGGGGGGTGTTACAAACAGCTAGAGGAAATAGTGTCCTGAGGGACCTGGTAATAATAACTGACATTGATACAATGCCTTATTGTTTATAAATGCTCCCCTCCTGTGAGCCAGGAAATATTTACAAATAGATTCATAGGATCCATAGCTGAAAAGGATCATTGTACAGAAGAGGAAACTGAGGCCCATAAAGGCTAAGGAACTTTTCCAGGGTCGTGTAGTTGAGTAGTAGAGTCAGTATTTGAACCTAAATAGATTTTCTCTGGCCCCTCAAAGTAGCTCCCAAAACAGCCAAGCTTGCCAGATTCCAAAAGAGTGAGTGGTGGGATTCCCCACCCTCACGATAGGATTGTTTGGTACTGAAAAGTTAGCAGCATCACATACACATAAACTTAGTCCTGCACCCCCATGCCACTTCAGACTTTAATCCTCCTAGTCATTGCTGTCTGACTTTGCTCCTGTAGGAAACCCAAGGACTACTGTAATCTCCACCAGAATTGAGGTGGGGTCCCCTCATGCTATGTTCAAAATGAGGCACTGCTTGTAAGCTACCTTCCAAGTAGCACTGTTTTTTTGACACAAGAAACTGCCTCAGCTCCTAGCTGATAGAGAATACTTGGCTTCTCCAGTCCCTTAAATGCAAGGAAGTACCTCATTCCCTGAGGAGTTGGGTGGAAGGGACTTACCAATGTCTGATCATCCCTACATCCCCTAACTGGCAGTGTGTGTCTCCCACCCTGGTTCTGTCCTGGTGAGGACTGAAACTATAAGGTTGGCAGATGATGCTTCTGAGGAAAAGAGAAAAATATTCAGGAATTGAAAAGGCTCCTAATGTAGAATCCTGCCTGGACTTTCTTGATGTCACCACTGTTTATGGATGAGTAACCTTTTTACTTTGTGGCATGGGGAAGGCTGTGGGCTGTAGGCATTGCTGGGTCTGGGGAAGACCTATAAGACTGGAAGTTGTCCCTTTCCTGAGCTATGGATGACTGTGTAGCAGTTGACAGGTCTTTTCATCCAACTCCCTGCTCTCTGTTTGTATCTCAGCCTGAAGGGTAGTTGGTGATGACACTCTCTCCCAGTCTTTGATTGCTGTACTCAAGGATAATGGAAGATTGGATAGGTAAATCATGCTGGTAGAGACCTAGCCCTAAGCATAGTGCTATCCTGGGTAACTGAGGGGATCACCTTGATGATGTCATTTTCAATAAATTGGATAGGCAAGGGAAGGGGGGAAAATGAAAGCATTGACTCCTAAATGTTGGAAGACAAACAACTCAGAGATCATCTACTTCAACCTCTGCTTGAAGCATAAATACCTACTAGACCATCCCAAGAAGTTTTGAGCTGGAACTGAATTTTTAGATAATGAGTTGGGAGGTGGATGTCAATCAGCCAATAAAAACATTTATTAAATTTACACTATGCATCAGACAAGTGTTAAGTGCTGGGGACACAATGGCAGAAACAAGGACTTTGGATTCAAGGACCTTACCTTCTAAAGGAGGCAACATGCAAATAATGGCACACAAGATATATTCAGTGTAATTGCAAGATAATTTCAGAGGAACAGCAATAACAGTGGGTTTGGTTGAGGAGCAGAGCCTTGGAAAGGCCTCCTGCAGAGGGCAAGATTTGAACTGAATGTTGAAGAAAGCCAAAAGTTGGAGGTAAGGAGGAAGAATTCTCTAGGTATGGGGAGCAACTAATGAAAAGGCAGGGAGATGGGAGATGATGTGTTATGTAGAACAACAAATAGACCTGGGTTGCCAAATGGTAAAACTATAAGGAGGGGATGAAAGTATAAGGCAGAAAGGTAGGAAGGGGTTAGATTGTGAGAGTCTTTAAATGCTAAACAGCTTTTGCATTTGATTCTAGATGTAATAGCCACTGGAGTTTGTTGAATAGGGGTGGGGAAGGGGATGCCATGAGTGACATGGTTGAACTTTTGTCTTAGGAAAATCACTTTGGTGGATGAGTGGGAGGAAGATAGATTGGAGTAGGGAATGACTTGGGCCGGGGGATGAAGGGTATAGTTACAAGGTTATGAAAGCCTGTACCAGGTTAGTGATTGTGAAGAGATGGGGATGAGTACAAGAGCTGTTGTGAAAGTAGAAATGGCAACTCTTGGCATTGGATTGGATATGTGGGCTGAATGTGAGTGAGGAGTCAAGGATGATGCCAAGTTGGCAAACTTGGGCTATTGGGAGGATGGTGGTGGCCTGGGAAGGTTGGCAAAAGGTTGATACTTGGCAAGAAAGATAATGAGTTCTGTTTTTGATATATTAGAGTTTGAGATGCTTACAAGACATTTACTTTGAGCAAGACTAAAAGGTCAAGAAAGTAATGCTGGATATGTAGATGCAGCAGTCATTGGCATAGAGTTAATAATTGAAACCATGGGGGAACTGAAGAAATAACTAGTTCATTAGGAAAAGAGGAGAGGGCCCAAGACAGAGTCCTAGGGGACATCTTTGGTTAGTGGGCATGAGTTGGATGAAGATCCAACAAAGGAGACTGAGAAAGAGTGATCAGATGGGTAGGAGGAAAACTGGGGAGATCGGACAGTGTTGTAAAAACTAGAGAGGCAGGGGAGGCTAGGTGGTGTAGTGAATAGAGCACCGGCCCTGGAGTTAGGAGGACCTGAGTTCAAATCCAGCCTCAGACACTTAACACAAAAACTAGCCGTGTGACCTTGGGCAAGTCACTTAACCCCAATTGCCTTCCAAAAAGAAAAACAAACAAACAAACAAAAAAACTAGAGAGGAAAAGGGTGCTCAACAGAGTCAAAGGCTACAGAGAGGTCAGGAAAACTCAGGATTGAGAAAAGTCTATTGGATTTGGTAATTGAGAGGTCTTTGAGGACTTTGGGTAGCAGTTTCAGTTGAAGGATGAGATTGGAAGCCAGATTGGAAAGGGTTTGGAATTGAGCGAGAGGAGTTGGAGGTGCCTAATAGTAGCTGAGAGGGTAATAGCAGCTAGGAGAGTCAGATCAAATAAAGGTTTTCTAAGGATGGGGGTGGGGAACATGTATGTGTTCATAGGCAGTAGGAAAGGAGCCAGTAGATAGGAAGTGATCAAAGATTAGAAAGGCAGTGGGTATGAAAAAAGGATCAGTCTGCTGGAAAAGACAGGAGATGGGATCAAGGGTGTATGTTGAAGGATTTGTCTTGATAATGAGAAGGGCCACGTCTTTATGTGACATGGGTGAAGGAGGATAAATGGGAGAAAGATGTCTGAGTGACATGAGATACAGAGGGGGAGAACAGGGAACTCTTGGCAAAAGACCTGAAAGTGAATGATGAAGTAAGTTCTCCAACTGAGAGGACGGGTAGAGGGTGCTGTGAAGAGGCTTGAGGAATGATAAAAAGGTTTTGAAAAGCCAGTGTGGTGAGTTGGATAGCAAATTGATTTGGGAGGCATAAAAGGGTTGCCTTGCTACGGTGAGGACCCATTTAAGATCATGTAACAAATTTGTAATGGAAAGAGGCAACGCAGTGTTATGATTTTCTCCAGTTGTTTGGCCCCATGTGAATAGGATCAAAGGAGGTGGATGGCAAGAATAAACCAAGACAAGTTAAGGGAGCAAGAGATAGAGTGGAGAGAAAAGTATAGAATTGAACTGCTTCAACAGGTTGAGATATATAGAGGAGGAGGTTTGTTGTGGTTTGTTGGCCTGTGAAATAACAGGTGGAGGGGTTGAAGGGCATGTTGAAGGCAAAGAACAGAATTAGGGATAATAAAGCATAGGGGAAAAGGGAGTAAAAAAATTTAGGATCAGATAAAGGGATTTCAGAATTTGTCCATAGAAATAGAATATTTTGGGTGATGGAAAGATTAGGGATTATCACCATTTCCATATGTAGCTGAGGTGGCATAGAGGAGCATCTGGTCATGGGAACTGATTAGAAGTAGGAAACGGTAAGTTACGGTACTTGAGGAATCATCAGTTGGTTTGTTGAAGTTTCCTAGTTTGAACTGGACACTGAATTTGTTGAGGAAGGAAAGAGAATTTTCTGGGGGTTAATAGGAAATGGCCTATTAATGTGGACTGATTGATCAATTTGATGATTGATCAATATTAATGTGGACTGATTGATCAATTTGAATAGTGTAGACCCCAAAGAAGAGAGGTTGGTTGACTGATTGTGGTTGAGACGGAGTCTGGAAATGGGGAAGTGGGGAACAGGGAGCATTCAAACTCCTTCACCATAACAAGTGAGTCAGGAGATATGGGTGAAAGTGCACCTTACTGGAAAGGGTAGATGGGGACAGAGTGTCATTAGGAGGAAGCCAGGTCTTCATGAATGCCAGAAGATGGAAGGACTGAAGAAAAAGAACTAAGATTTCCTTAAAGGTTTGCAGGTGCTTTACATGTATTATCTCATTTGATCTTCTACCAACCTTGTGAAGCAGGAATTATTATCCTCAGTTTATAGATGAGGAAACAGGCTGAGAAGTCAAGCACCTTGGCCAGGGCTGCATAGTAAGGGAGGTAAGATTTGGACTAGGGATTCTGACTCTAACTTTGGTATTCTAGCCACTGCACCTTCTAGCTGACCATAAAAGGTTTACTATGCAAACAAATTTATTAATTGTGAAGAAAGCCTTTTAGAAAGCATAGTGAAAGGGCAATTGGATCTGGAATGGGCCATCGTGGGGGTGGAATAGGCTTGAGAGGGATGTGGGAATAAGGGAGCAGACAATTGGGAATGAATCTGTGTATCAGCAGGGTGTTTTTGTTGAGTCATTTCCTTGGTGTCCAGTTCTTTGTGACCTCATTTCAGGTTTTCTTGGCAAAAGTACTGGACTGGTTGGCCATTTCCTTTTCCCAGTTCATTTTACAGATGACTTGCCCAGGGCCGCACAGCTAGTAAGTGTCTGAGGCTGGATTTGAACTCAGGGCCTTCTGACTCCAGGGCCAGTGTTTTATCCACTGTGTCACTGTATTAGCAGCTAAGGGTTGAGAATCACTAAAATGGGAAGGGTGGAAGGAGGTGGAAGTATGCTAACCAATGGGGAGTAAGTCTAGATATAATATACCTATTTTTAAGCTGTCTGTGAGATGCATCCCCACTAGTGCCAATAGTACCCCTGCTTAATTGTTGGCCAGAGTTAGCCATGCTACTTACCCTAATATTTCCATTGTTTATGTTTCCATGTTGGGTTAAGTATCTGGGTGAGGGGGAAGGATGGGGCTTGTACCTGATCCTTTCATGGGGGTAGATAGATGAGATGGGCTAGGATGGAGCATTGCTGAGCAAAAAGAGAACCAAAGCCCAAATAGAGTCATTTGTTTCTAGGAGATATATGAGTCATGCAATTTAACAGCCTTGTAAATAGGACTTAGTTTACCAACCCATAGTCTGTGTAAACTTCTCACCAACCAGCCTGTGCCCAGAAAAATGAAAATAATTTATTTGACTACTAGTGCTGTCCAGGGATTGTGATCACCCTTGCCATCCCTTCCTTGCCCAAAGCCAAGCTAACTAGTAAATGTTGGGTGGGTGAAGTTGGGGTGGTGGGTTTTCATTTACCCTTTGTCTTCCTAATACCATCCTTCCCACTTCCTCATGATGGCAGAGGCTGTTCCCTCTCTACCCAATTCCTAGGAGCTGGAGGTGGTTGCTCCTGGCATTTCAGCCTCCTAATACAGCTGGCAGGAGGCCAGGACAGGCTGGGTCCAGTGACTGCCAACCACCTTCCCACCCTCCTTCCTCCAGCTGCCAAATGTGACTTTGATTAGCCTGCAGAGGGGGAAGAAAGCAGGAAAATAGAATATTAAAATCTTAATTCAATTTAAAACACTGTCATTCACAGGCATGCCAAACAGTGAGATGACTAATTATTATGCAAATGAGGCAGATAGAAAAGTGATTAATAATTGCACAAATTAAAAATTATTGTAAACATCCTGTGACGAGCGATAAGTCCGATGGAGAGGCACGAGCGGCAGGCCGGGGAGGCCGGAGCAGAGCTGGCTCTTGCATCCTTATTTCCTCATTAGGGGGATTTAATTAGTGACTGATGAGCAAGAGCTCTGCTGCAGAGATGGAGGAGTAAGTGTCCAGGGGTGGCGCTGTCTGTTTGGATCCTTAATTGTTCTCCTTTTTCCTTCCTCCTTCCCAGTTTTAGGGCTAGAGTCTGACTGTGTCAGCTGGGTTTAGGGCTAGAATGAGTCTTCGACTTGTTCCCCAACTGTCTCCACCGTCTCCTCTATTGCCAGGTCTGTGCCAGGGGATTGGACAGTGTTAGGCAATGGGGATGGGTGATTGTAGACACCAAGACAGGAACAAGCACAGTGACCAGGTTGAAAGAAAACTGAATGACGGAGCATCTGGGGAACAGGGACTACTATGGAACCACCCCAGTACTCAGCACTGTCCTCCTAATCAACAGGTGTTTCTTGATGTCCTACCCTGTGCCAAGCCTAGGAAAAGAGATGCACTCTAAGTCACAGGTTGTGCCCCTCTATGACCTTTCCCCCTCATTTAGGGAAGAGAAAGGACATATAGAAGTAAAGGGAATTATATCTATGCCCCATCTGACAAAAATAGGCCTTGAATTTTGAGTCACTTCCATCCATTAGGCAGAGGCCATGTGAAAAAAGCTGAATATCAGCCCTAGCAGGTAGTAACATGAGATTCTGGTGTTTGGCATAAACATTGGAGGCCAGAAGAGTTGCTCTTCAGATCTGACCTGTCCTTGACTCCACTCTAGATGCTCTTGTAGCTATGGATCAGCATCAACCATTGAAATGAGTGTCATACAGGCCAACCAATGAACCAGGCACAGTGAGGAGGAGGAGTCAGAGGGCAGGAAAAGAGGCTGCTGCTAGCAAACTAGCTGGGGTGGAAAAGATAGATGCAGCCCGTGAGTAGGCTTTGGGAAATGAAAGGAAGACAAGATATCAGTGGGAAAGAGGCTGCTTCTGGTCCTGTAGCCATTTCTGTGATGAAGGTTCCCCTCTGCTGGCACAGCCTCTTGAGGCTGTTGACAAGTGAGCAGAGGTTTGAGGAGTGGCTGAATGGAGCAGTCAACACTGGGGGAAAGGGACCAGGGGAGGAATTAGAATCTAAATCCAGATTGCCAGAGATGCCCTTTGAGGAGGAGCCAGAGACCAGCCAAGTCGCCCCAGATCATAATTTCCCATAACTAGTTATATGTTGATCCTCTTGGAGACAGTGAGTAAAACAGCATTAGCTAATGTTTGCTTCTGGTCAGAGTGGCTAATAGGGAAATGCTGAACAACTTGAATTATGTCTGGGACCTGCTGGCTTTGGAGCATGCCTATAGATTGGCTGTCTAAATCAGAGAGTCACAATATTTTGTTTTTATTGTCTTTGATTCTGCAGTAACGGGGAAAGACTGCAAACTGTTAAAACAGATTTGTCCAGCCACCTCCATTTTGCCATGCTCATGTGATTAGGATCCTTTGAAATACAGCCCTGACCAGAGGAGAGTGGAGTTTTCCCAGAGGGCCAGAGCTCAAGCCAAGAGTTTAATTAGACATATCCATACCCTTAGACTAAGGAGTTGAGTCACTGTGACTCACGGTTGGGTGCAGAGCCTGGAGGAAGGAGGTAGCAACTCTCTAAGAATCACAAAGAGCTTAGCATTTTCTTTGAGAACCCTTTGGTGTCGGGTAGAAAGCACTGCTACCAAGTGCCTAATTCTTACTATTGAGCAGGATCAGGTTAGTGTCCACAGCGCTCACTAATGGGTTAAAAATATACCTTAACAAGAGAGAACCAAAAATTTGAGGTATCTATTTTAAATGCTAAATGGAGGGTCCAAACAGCAGATGCTGTGGAGACTGGGAAGTTGTGAGAGTAGTCACTGAGTGCTAGGCTGGTCCAGGAAGGCCTCTCTGGCAAGGGTGGGGACTTGATCTGGAAAAGGCCGTCATAGGACTTTAGAGATAGAAAGCATCTTTAGAAGTCATCGAGTCCTAAAGTCTCATTTAACAAATAAGGAAGGGGCCGCTAGGTGGTGCAGTGAGTAAAGTGCCGGCCCCAGAGTCAGGAGGATCCGAGTTTGGTTCCGGCCTCAGACACTTAACACCCACACCCACACCCACACCCACACCCACACCCACACACACACACACACACACACACATACACACACACACACACACACACACACAGAAACTAGCTGTGTAACCTTGGTCAAGTTACTTAACCCCAATTGCCCTCCAAAAAAAAAAAAGCAAAAAAACCCCAACCAAACAAACAGAAAAAAAAACAAATAAGGAAATAGGCTCAGAGACAAGTGACTTTCCCAAATTCACACTAAAAAAAAAAAAAGAAGAGTCTTCATTCCAGACAGGGCTAATGTCTTAAGGTAAGACCTAGAGGGGTCCTCATCTTCTCCATTATTCATTCTAGGTTTTCTGGGGGATTCTCAGCTCTTAGACTGCTTCATTTCCAGTGGTTCTTTCTCCACCCTATTGTACCTTGGTGGTCCAGCACCAGTTGGTCTGATGACCAATTAAACATTACTACAGTTGTGAGATAATTCTAGGCGAAGTACTAGTTAATGCTAGCTACACATAGGACTAGCACAGGTGGTTCAAGCTATCAAGTCTTAAATATATTTAACCAACGTTGGAAGTCCCTGACAACCCCATTTCCATAGCTATTGTGGCTAGGTTGGATTTTTAAACAGTAATGAATAGTCTCACCTAGACAATTCTTACCTTCACTCTCTGTTAGATCTTTGATCCCCCTTCCAGGTGCAAGTTGAGCTACCAGTTTAAAAAACTCTGCTTCTGGTCCTAGCATAAGGATTTTTTTTTTCTCATCTGGCCTCTGACCCCTAGGAATCATAAACTCTAGAGTTAGGTCATCTAGTCCTATCGGCATTGTTTTACTGATGCCCAGAGAGGGGGAGTACTCTCTTCACTACATCAAAAGGAACTCTTTCCTTCTCTCTCTTTCCAAACTGGCCTATGCCATAGGCCCTATAATATCAATTAACATGACTTGGATATTGTATTCTTTCTTCTTCTGTCTTCATGCCATCTGAGCTTTCTGTGGGGATTTGGCCATATGCCTACATGAAAGACTTAAATCCTCTTGGGACATTCCATGCTTCCTTTCAGCCCTTAGAGCTCCAAAACCTGACTCTCCCTTATCAGGTTCTCACCCCCTTTCAGCCCCATCTTTTTCAGATGATCTCTTGAGGGCCATTTGGTCTTTACATTGCTGCTGCCCAGTGTTGTTCGCATTTTCCCCAACAGTCCCTCTCAGCTCCTATTAAGTTGATAAAATGCATGCTTAACACCACACGTTAAACTCAGAATCCAGAAAACTCCAGTTCTCATCCAAGGATTTTTCCCCCCAAAATCACAATTACTGTGGTAGAGTAGAGAAAGTTCTAGGTTTGTAGTTAAAAGGATCTGAATTCAAGTCCAGCTTTGCCACTGTGGGCCTTCCTGGGCCTTGGTTTTCTCATCTGTAAAATGAGGGTGTTGGTCTAGATGGCCTCTCAGGTTCCTTTTAGCTCTAAATCTGTGATCTTCTGACAGACCACTGGATTTGTGAGTGAATGAATGAATAAATAAATGAAAAAGCACTGCGAATACAAATATAAAAGTAAAGACAATCCCTACCCACAAGGACCTCACAATCAAATGGGGAAGGTGACACACAGGAGTGTTATTATCGGAGCCCATTGTCTGCTTCATTAAATCATTACCATTCAGTCTTGGGGTTCCCAGATCCCATTTCACAAGGAAGGGATACAATTGATTCTGGATTTCCAGAATATGGTCACTCCAGGAATTCTAAGAAGTTGTTAAGTATGAAGCTCCCTACCCACCCAGTCAGTTCCATGTTTCCTAAAAACGAAACAAGCTCCTTCTGAAGTAAAATACACTACTGGGCTACTTAGGGTTTAGGACCAGTGTTTGCTGCTCCTCCCTAACTGTATGGAGAACAAGAAAATGAAGGCTGAGGAGGTGAGATGATTGGGCAAAATGTGGCTTTAACTTAGAGGTCAGTCTCAGAAGTATCTGTCTCTGGTAGCCCTAAGTTGATCATAGAGCAAATTTATAGTCGAAGTAGCCGAGTTTAAGTTCCAGATTTGTCATCCCTTGGGCAAGACCCAGGGAGAAAGAGATCATAGCTCTCTCAGCCTCAGTCTCCCCGTGGGTTATGTCACTTCTCTTCCCTCTGGACATTTTCTTTGACTGTCCCCTATACCTGGAATGCCCTCTTTCCTCATTTCTGCCTACTTGCCTTACAGGCTTCTTTTAAGTCCCAACTAAAATCCCACCTTCTACTTAAGCTTTTCCCAACCCTTCTTAATTCTAGAGCCATCCTTCTCATCTAATATCCTAATTATCCAGTATGTAGCTTGTCTGTACAAAGTCATTTGCTTGTTGTCTCCCCTGTAGATTGTGAACTCCTTGAGGGCAGGGATTGTCTTTGGGCTCTTTTTGGATCTCTAATATTTAGCACATTGCCTGGCAAATAGTAGGTGCTTATTAAATGTTTGTTGACTAACATATGTGACTTGTAACATAAAGACTGGGTAGCTTGTGAGTAACATTCATAGCCAGATTTGAAATGCCCACCTCACCTCTCCAAAGGAAATTGGAGTTCCACTTTTATGGGTTAAAGCCATGGCTGAGTAATCACCCCCTCACTCTCCTAGCTTCAAGAAGTATTTTAAGCTTGGAATTGCACCTCTCTAATTGCGTATCAGACATTAGAAGTCCAGGGGTATGATTCTTTTTAGGATCCAGGATAAAAGCCACTTTGCCTGCTTGCACAAGGGTGGGGGAAGAGTTCCACCCCAGACAAGGAGAATAAGAGTTAGCTTACTCTGTCTGTTTAACTTCCCCCTGCCACCATAGCCTTTTACACAAAAGACAATTGCAGACAGTGAGTAAACTACATCTGTCAAAGCAAGCAAATAAGACAGTAATTGGAGAAGCCATGCAAGATTAGTTTAGGCTATAGAATACATCAAAAATAGGGGACTCTGAAACCCAGGAATGAGACAAAAATCTCAGCTTCAGAGAAAAAATTCTCACCTAATAAGTCCACTATTAGAAATTTTGGGGGGTACAAGTATGGGGAATCAAGGGATATGTTGGGGTCCCAGTTTTTCCCACAAGCCCATGACACTAGAGACTCCCATTTAAAAGGTAAAGTTTGTATTTTGAATCTTAAACTCCTTTCTCAGCTTCCCTTCCCTTTTCACCTCTGCTTCTCTTCCAAAATTCTCAGTCAGGAGTCACATCTCCCTATATACAGAGTCACAGGGTTGTCCTTAAGGGGACTGACAACTTTGTCTGGGGATGAGGCTTCAGCTAAATTGGGGGAATGAGGGGAACAGATGCTGTGCCCAGTCCAGCTGCACTACTTCCCTGCCCCCACCTCACTCCTGTTTAGTCAATTGTAGCAGAAAACTGCTTTTAAGCTCTAGATTAATTCTATGTATTAGATTCATATAGTGGTTTCCTGGCCCAGTTTGAAGGTGTAGGCCTTGGTTCTAGGTTCAGACCTGGCCATGAGACTCACTTAAAAGTTTTAGCCTAGTTCTAGAGCCTGAACTTAGCTCTAGATCAAGAACTCCCCCATTTCAGAAGTGCCTCCCCACCCCGCAGCGGGCACTAGCACTATAGAGCCTGTTCTCTCCATGCCACCCAGAGTCAGCTGTCCATCTGCTCCTCTCCCACTGGCTGCCTTCCCTGGCACAGGGAGGCTCGCCTCTTACTCAGTGCTCACAAGGTGACTTTGAGCAATGCAAACTCAGCTGGTGTGGGGGGAAGGGAGGCAATAACTAGCATGATTCCCCTTCCTCTGACCAGGCCCCTTTGCCCATCTGCTGCTTCAGTCTTCAGGGAAGGAGAAGAAGTGAGGGGAGGGGCAAAGAAGAGGAGGACAGAAGACTGGAAAAGTGGAGAATAAAATCCATGCCAAGTAGATGTAGGAGTACCCATGAGTGTCCCTCCTGCTCTTGTAGCATGAAAACATTTTCCTCTTTGGGAGGGAGACAATCTCTAAGCAATGAAATTCTTTCTCCATACTGCAAACTCCTTTCTCTCCCCCCACCCCCATTTCAACTGTCTATTCCTTTTCTCCTGTTCTGACTTGGAATAAGAAGGCTTGGACTTGAATTCCAGCTCTGTAATTTAGAAGCTGTGTGACTGTGGACAAATCACTTGAGCTCTCTGTCTCTCAGCTTACTCATCTGTAAAATGTGGCTAATAAAATGCCTGCAAATCAGCCTCATAGAAATGTTGTAAAGAGAGTGCTTTGCAAACTTTAAAGCACTATGTAAATGGAAAGCACTGTTATTGTTAATAAAAATAAGACCTTTCTAGGGTCACTGCTTTGACCTGGGGAAAGTGAAAATGAGGGTAAGGGAATAGTGGTGCATTAGGAGAGGCACAGACTAGCTAAATTAAGGAGCAGGGAGGTGGTGTTTGACTCTAGAAACCATACACATTATAGATGGGTGAAGTGAACAAACTCACCTCCCCTCCCTCCATCAGGGACCTTTTAAAATGCTTTTCCCCTCTCCTTTCCCCCAAATCCTTCTTTTGTGACAAACATAAACAATGATAGTGCCCCATGATACTCTGGAGTGTGGCCTGGACCAGATTAAAATGTAGTTTTTATTTAGTTTTTTTTTTGCTTTTTGAAGGGCAATTGGGATTAAGTGACTTGCCCAAAGTCACATGGCTAGTAAGTGCGTCAAGTGTCTGAGTTCGGATTTGAATCCAGGTCTTCCTGACTCCAGGGCTGGTGCTCTATTTACTGTGCCACCTAGCTGCCCCTCTATTTAGTTTTAATGTGTTGCTGTATTAGTTACAAAAATGTGTGTATATGGTTTTCCAAGTCACTGTGATCCACAAAGATCCTTGTGTACAGTTTGGTTACCTTGTTTCTTTTTGAGCTTGACACCATGGGTCTGTACTTTTGGTCTTACAACTCCTCAGTGAAAGAGGTGCATCTTTTTATCCCCTTTCCAGGGCCAAGCTTGGTTATTGTAATTATATAACATTTAATTTGGTTTTTAAATTGCTTTATCCATTGGCATTGCTGTGGTCACTGTGTATGTTGTTTTCCTGGTTCTGCTTGTTCAGTCCTGTATTGGTTCATAGAACTCTTCCCATGTTTCTCTGAGTAATTGTTTCTTACAGTACAATTGCATTTCATTCTATTCGTGTTTCATGATTTGTTGAACCAATGTTGGCCAGTACTATGGGCATCTATCATGCATCCAGTTCTTTGCTATTTTGGAGATTCTGCTATGATAATTTTGGCATATATGAATATATATGTGTGTATACATATATTTGTACAAGTAGATGGGACCTTTTTGTCTTCAATCTCCTTGAGGTATATGCCCAATAGTGGTATCTCTGGGTCAAAGAATATGTACATTTTAGTACCTTTAAACATAATAGCATTTAAATGGTGCTTTAAGATTTGCAAAGTACTTTACATATGTTATAATCCTCACAACAGCCCTGTGAAGTAGATGTTATTATCTTTATTTTACTGATGAGCAGGCTGAGAGACTAAGTGGCTTTCCTAGGATTATACAGCCAGTGTCTGATGCAGAATTAGAATTTAGGTCTCCATGACACTATCTGACACTATCTACTACATTACCTAGGTGCTGTGCATATGGTCTCTGTCTCTCCCTCCCTTCCCCCTTCTCCCTCCCCCTCCTCTTTTCCTTTCTCAAATTCCAAATTCTACCACCACCCCACATTGAATTTGTGTCTCCACTGCCTAGTGCACTTTCATATAGTAAATGCTTAATAAATTCTTATTGGATTGGATACTGTGTGAAAAACTGACTTGGCCAAGCACTTAGGCTCTGTGGTTCCAAAGATTCTCTACTTTCTATCCAGGAACTTGGATGGAACCTTCTTCTTGACCCAGGTCCTCAAAAGACTGAGGATCTCATTTCTAGGGAGAACTTTGAGATGACCTTCAGACTACAGTGATTGCCTTTCTGCTCCAAGTGAACAAGTGCTGTCCGTGATGAGAGGCCAAGTTGGTCTGCCTTCTAGAAGAGGAGGGAAAGAGGTCCAGAGAGCACCTTTGCAGACTATCTCCAGAATATCAAGAAAAGTGATGCTCTTCAGCACCCATCCCTATGCCTTTATACTTGCTGTCCCCTATGCCTGGAGAGAGCGCTTCTTTTTCAACTTGCTGTATTAAATAGAATCTCTGATTTCCTTCAAGATTTAGCTCAAATGCCTTGTTCTTCAGGAAACCTCTCCTGGTTCCTACAGCTGCTAGTGCCTTCCCCTCCAACTTCTCTTCCATCTACTCCGTATATATCTTAAATACACTTATTTATGTATGTTGCCTCCCTCATCAGAAGGCAAGTTCCTTGAGGTCAGGAGCTATGTTTGCTTTTTCTTTGGATCCCCAGTGACTAGCACATAGTAAAGCAATTTGTAAACAATTGTTGACTGAAAAACACCCAATAAAGGAGCCAGAAGAAAAAAAAAGTAGAAAAATGATTTGAAAAGGCAGTAGGTTTCAGAGTAGAGGAATGTGGTGCAGAAGAGAGCAGGAAGAGGACCACTAAACACTTGGCATTAAGCAAGTCTAATGGGGTGAACTGATCTATGGGGACCAGTCCTCAAGGGATGCACAGACATATCCCCTGCCTGCTTCCAGACTGACGACTCAGGGGTTTGTACTGTGATGCCAAAGAGCTCTCTAATTGGTCACTGAGCTAGAAATGAGTGGGTGAATAAAAGCTCTATTGAGTATCAGATCGGGTAAAGTGAACTGCCCTGTTGTGCCCATCTGTGAGCACATAGCCTACCAAGGATGCAGACTCCTCCCATGGTACTGGCTCACTCATCTTGCTGCTTAGGTGGTCTCCTGGTGATTGATGAGCTGCCTGATGCAGTCAACCTTCCCTGCTGTTAGCCACACCTGAGAGGACACCTTGGGAGATGTGGGACCATAGGCCTCTGGAGACCAGCTTGCCAGAACATGTGCTTGTGGCTTGTGGCCAACACAGAGAATTTGCTCCCCCCCCCCACCCCCTGGATAGCTCAGAGCTGACCTCCTGCTTCTAAGCAGGAAGGAAGAGGAATGAGAAGGGGGCAGGTTGTTTCTTTTAGACACCTACTCATTTCTGGCTCAGCAACCAGGTAGAAAGGTCTTTGTCATCACATGGGGCAATCCCCTGAATCATCATGGCTGGGGGCATGCAGGGACTCTTTGAACATGCTTCAAAAGCTGGTCCCCATTCCTTGGAGATAGGAGTCTCTTCTGAAAGAGGAGGGAGCTGGACCCTCTAAAAAGGGAGTGGCAGAAGGAATAATGATGTGAATCTTTAGGCAGTCTAATGTGAGAGATCATTCAATGAATGGGTCAGAGAAAAGGGAGGTGAGTGGTGGTGGTTAGTGGCTTGCTGTTAGGGGGTATTGATAGCTAAAATTTATTGACCCTACTCCAATAATAGAGGTATTCTTCCCAAGACTATTGCTCCCCTTGGTAAGGGCACAAATGATATGGTCAGAAGGAATCCAAAAAAGCTTGGCAAAATATTAAGAAGTCTTGGGCAAGAAGTGAAGACTTGGGGGATAAAGAGAGTAGTTTAAAAACCAAAACAAAACAAAAACATCTGTCAATATAGAAGGGAAAGGCTTTAAAGGAGAAATAAAAGGCAGCTTTGGGAAAGCTGGTTAAGAATATGGTATCTGGTGCGGCAAGGTGGTGCAGCAGATAGAGCACTGGTCCTGGAGTCAGGAGGATCTGAGTTCAAATGTGGTCTCAAACACTTAACACACAAAAAACTAGCTGTGTGACTTTGGGCAAGTCACTTTACCCCAATTGCCCTACCTTCCCTCCTCAAAAAAAAAAAAAAGAATATGGTAACTCTGGCAGCAAGGTGGTACAGTGGATAGAGCGCTGGTCCTGAAATCAGGAGAACCTGAGTTCAAATGTGGCCTCAGATACTTACTAGTTGTGTGACCCTGGGCAAGTCACTTAACCCTAATTGCTGCTAAAAAGAAAAAAGAATATGGTGTCTGATCTCAATCCACTCCTTTGCAGAGGTGAGGAGGCCCACAGTTGTGGAACATTGCATACATTACCCAAATTTTTTGGATGTCTTGATCAGGTTTGCTGATTTTTTCCTTTTCTTCCTTATATTCTTTTACTTTTCTTTAAAAATATTCTTTGTTAAATGAACTTACTTTCTGGGAAGGGGGGAGGTAAAGGAAGGAGAGAGGCAGGGCAACTTAAAATGTAGGTAATATAAAAACAAAAGATATCAATAAAAATTTATTTAAAAAAAAAGATGGCATCTGAGAATGAGATTTAAATTTCTGGTTCATTATTTCCAATACAGGAATAGTGAGCTCCTGCCCAGGGATGGAGTACATTTGACAAGGGCTGGTATGAATGTTCTTGCCTTGAGTCTTGCAAATCTAATCAAAAGGGCTTCAAACTAAAAAAGAAATGAAAATTATTTACTTATATCCCCTAAGGTAGATACCATAAAGAATGGCTGCAGTGTAACTAGAATAGAAGTAAAGATACCCAGATGTTCACAGGAGATAAAAATCTAAGAAAGGCATCAACGATAAAACCCATGCCTCAGGTCCCTTTAGACAATTTTGCCAAGTTATGGGTAGCAAACAAGGGATACTAATTCAGTGAGGCAAATTTGATCTCATATTATCATTTAGACTCATATGTTTCATATGAGACTTATGACTGAAGTATACCAAAGGAACAGAGAGGTGGAGAGCAGAATAGCACTGTGTATTTAAAAAAAGTAGGGGCAACTAGGTGTCAAATCAAGTTAAAATCCTGCCTCAGATACTTATTGCCTGTGTGGTCCTGGGTAAGTTGCTTAACCTCACACAGAACTCAGTTTCTTTCCAGTCATCTGTTTAATGGGAATAATAATAGTACCTCCCTTCTAGAGTTATTATGAGGATAAAATGAGATTATATTTGGAAATACTAGTTATTATTAAGGATATCCCTGTGAGGAAATCCAGATATCAAAGGAAGAAACATGGTATAGAATATTTGGGTGAAATTCAGCAAAGGCAGAGACTGAAGCAATATTGTCATATAAATATGCTGCAGACAACCTGGACAGAAAGAGAATATTTGGGAAAGAGATCACAGGCCTGAAATGGAGGCATAATATAGTAGTGATATGATACCTTAGTGATCTGAGCTTCTGCTAGGAGCACTCTTTGCCCAAAGCAGAAAAGCCAAAAGTTTCTTGACTTTCCTTAATGATAATTTCATCCTTCTGAAGATGAGGAACCAGTGAGGTGAGCTTCTGTTTTGAATATGATTCTCAGTTTTCCTACGAGGAAGATTGTGTTGCTGGGGTGGAAGTGATGGGGACTTAGGAAGATGTAACCACTCCTTCTTAGGATTTGGGATAGAAGAAGAGGAACCTGAGCATAATCTCATGTATAAGTCAGATTGATGGATAGCAGGTATATAAGGGTTCAGAGCATAGATAGGAAAGTTGCTATGGACCAAAATTCCATAATGGAAGTCAGCCCAGGAGGGATGGGATGCACTTGAAAGTCTGAAGACAAAAGGGAGCATCCCCCAGGAGGAAAAAAAAGGAGTTTCCTAAAAAAAGATTCATGTGGAAACACAAGGAGTTAGTTGACCAATTGTAAAGTTGGAGGTAAGAGTTAGTATTTGAGAATAATTACAAAAGTGTGGCAGTATCCTGCAAGGATGGTGTCAGAAGAACTAATTCTCAGATCCCTTCTATTGCATTTCTATCGTCCTTATAGTTCAGGGCCTTCTCTGTGGGGTTTGTCTTGAACCTCTGACCTTTCTTTGATGTCACAGTAGTAGAAGGCTACCTTGACAAGAACTCATGTGCTCTCCAGAGAAGCCTCTTTGAAATATCTCTGTAGCAAGTGCTCTGGGGTCTAGGGTAGGCTCTGGGAGGTGGGAAGTAAAGAAGGCTGGGGGAAGGGGATGGCACACAACGTCTTCATTCTGTGCTGTCCTTGATTGGACCAGGTAGCAAGTGATTATCCCTACGCTGCCCTACAAAGATCCCTGAGCTTTTTAACTGCTCTCCAGGGAAAGGGAAGGATAAAGATGGAGGGAGAGAGAGAGGGAAAGAAAGAGGGAGAGAGACAGAGACAGAGACAGAGAGACTTCAAATCCCGATGGCATTTTTAGGTGGTAACTTTGGCGGGATTAAAAATCAATCGAGCTGACAGGTTGCAATTGGGAGATGCATATACCAGTCCTGCTTAATTGTGGAATAATTAAGAATATGTCAAGATTAAAATTACTAATAATATTTGCTCTCAACCTAGACTTTGTGCCTCCCTCCCCTTCTGCACCCTTTTCTGAAAGAAATCTCTGTCTCCTCCTGGCCATCCACTGAGTGTTGGAAGCTAATGAATTTTTGCAAATGCAGAAGTGAGTGTTCGGCTGGGAAATATCCACAGGGCAGCTGGATGGCTCTTGGTTGTGGTTTCTTTTCTTTTACAAGATATTTAATATTTATGGCCCCTTATCCTTGTGAAGAATTAGGAGGGGGTTTGATGAGAAGGAAAAAAAAGCAGCAGCCTGGGGATGGAGGGATAGGGAGGAAGGGGGGGATAGGGATAGGAATGTTTATGAAGCTTCCTTTCTCTCTTTTTCTTTTCAATTACAAAGATACCTAAGCTAATTAAGTGCTAATAACCTTGTTAATTTAAAATGCCTCCTCTCTCTTCTGGGCATCCCAAGGAAGAATTAAACCAAAAGGAATAATAATACTATCTGACATTTTTTGTAGCACTTTGTAGTTTACAAACCACTTTAAACAAGGTATCTTAATTGATCCTTACAACCAACTTGTAAGGTAGACAGAGAAGTTATTATGATCCTGCTCTCTACAGATGAAGAAACTGAGGCTCAGAGCTGAAATGACTTGCCCAGGCTAATAAGTGGAAGAGACAAGATTCAAACCAAAATCTCCTAATCACAAATACAATATTAATCAGGCAATAAACATTTATGAGGCACCTGCTGTGTGCCATGTACCACCGTAAGTACTAGGGATGCAAAAAGAGTCAAAAGAGAGTTCTTGTCCTCCAGGAGCTTACAATCTAATTTTAAGTGTGTGTGTGTGTGTGTGTGTGTGCGTGCGCATATGTACACATGCATATGTATATATGCATTTACATACACATATTAATCTATATATGAAAGAAGAAGGAAATAATTAACAAAGAGAAGATGCTAGAATTAAGATGGGTTGGGGAAGGCTTTCTGTAAAAGGTAGGATTTTAGTTGGGAATTGAAGGGGCCAGGGAAGCTAGGAGACAGAGATGAAGAAGGGGAACATTCTAGGCATGAGAGACAAGCCAGTGAAAATGCCTGGAACTGAGATGTGGAGTGTCTTATTTAAGTAACAGCAAGGAGGCCAGTGTCGCTGGATCAAAAAATATGTGGTGGGGAGTAAGATGTAAAAAGACTGGAAAGGTATATATGTGTGGGGTGGGGGAGTGGGTCATGAAGGGCTTTATACAACATGAAGGCCATAGGAAATTACAAATGGGAGTGGGGCGACATGGTCAAATCTGCATTTATTTCCTATTTATATTGTGGATAGAAGTGGACCCAGTCAGGATGGTTGCATGATTTTCTCCACCTTCATTCAGTACCACGTCTGTAGGTGTAAAAGTGATGGATGGTGAGAGTTATCCAAGGCTGAGACTTGGTACAGAGTAATCATTGAAATGATAAGGCCAGAGACTCAAGAGAAGAAGACAATGTAAAAGTTGCACTGGTTCAAGAGGTCAAGCTGGAGAAAAGGAGAGAGAGTAGCAAGAACAGGTAAGATGGCCTAAGAGAGAACTGGAGAGTTAAGGTAAGGCAGAGGTAGAGGTGGAAAGGCAATATATTATTGTCAGATAAAGGGCTTTTAGGGCAGCTAGGTGGTGCAGTGAGTGGATGGAGCAGCAGGCCTGGAGTCAGGAAAACTCATCTTTGTGAGTTCAAATCTAGTCTCAGACACTTCCCAGCTGTGTGACTCTGGGCAAGTCACTTAACCCTGTTTTCCTCAGTTTCCTCATCTGTAAAATGTTCTGGAGAAGGAAATGACAAACCACTTCAGTATCTTGCCAAGAAAACCCCAAATGGAGTCACAGAAAGTTGGACATGACTGAAAAATGACTGAACAATGACAAAAGGCTTTCAAGATTTGTGGAATTCATTTGGAAAACATGAGTGATGGCAAGATGAAGGGTATGTTCATTTTGAGGTATGTCTAAGATAGGGTTCAAGTCAAGGAAAGTGAGTAAATTTAGGAACTAAGTGGTTAGGGTGTTGAGGGAGAGTTAATATGTATGTTGTACTCTAGAATGAGGGCAGGGATTGTGAAGGAGAGAAAAATTGTGAGCTAGGTATGGAACTCATTGAGGAAGAGTGGAATGACCTGGAGGTCTGTAGACAACAGGTACTAGGATTTTGATTGGGTGATAGATATGAATAACATGGATTATAAAAGAAGAGAAGTTACTGATTGCTGGAGGTAAGGAGGAAGAACCTAGAAATCTCAATAGGGAACAAGGAGTATTCTAACTCCCCTGTCTCTACCGATGACCCAAGGGAAATGAATGAAGGTGCAAGTCAATACTGTAAAGGGTGCCTAGGGAGGTTGTATCATCTGGGGAGGAGCCAGGTTTCTTTCTTTTTTCTTCTTCAAATTTATTATTTATTTTCAACATTCTTTTCTTTTTATTTATTTATTTATTTGTTCATTCATTCGTTCATTCATTTATTTATTTAGTTTTGCCGTTTGGAGGGTAATTGGGGTTAAGTAACTTGCCCAAGGTTACATGGCTAGTTTTTTTTTGTGTAGGTGTTAAGTGTCTGAGGCTGGAACCGAACTAAAGTCCTCCTGACTCCAGGGCCGGTGCTTTTACTCACGGTGCCACCTAGCCGCCCCCATTCTTTACTTTTTTAATCTTGAATTCCAAATTCTCTCCCTCCCTCTCAACTCTCCTCTACCTATTGTGAAGGCAGACAAAATGATATAAATTATACATGTGAAACCATGCAAAATATATTCCCTTATTAGCTATCTCACAAAAAATTAAGCAAGAAAATTATAATTCAATTTGTATTCAGAATTTATTGGTTCTCTATATGGAGGTGGATAGCATTTTTTTCATCATGAGTCCTTTGGAACTTGAGTCTTGGATCATTGCATTGATCAGAGTAGCCAAGTCTTTCACAGTGGATTATCATTACAGCATCACAGTTACTGGGTACAATGATCTCCAGGTTCTTTTCACTTCACTTTGCATCAGTACATATAGTTCTTGTTATTTTTTTTTTAAACCATCCCCTTATCATTTCTTATTGTACAATAGTACTTCATCACAACCATATGGCACAACTTATTCAGTCATTTCCTAATCGATGAGTTTCCCCTTAATTTCCAATTCTTTGCCTCCCCAAAAAGAGCTACTATAAATATTTTTGTTTATATATAGGTTCCTTTTTGTTCCTCCTTGATCTCTTTGGCATACAGGCCTAGTAGCAGTGTTGTGTACAGTTCTATAGACTTTTGGGCCTTGTTGCAAATTGTTCTCTACATTGGTTGGACTAGTTTACAACGGCACTAAAAGTTTACTAGTGGACCAATTTTTTCTCATCCCCTCTAGCATTTGTCATTTCTGTTATTGTGAGGTGGTACCTCAGAGTTCTTTTAATGTGCATTTCTCTGGTCAGTATTGATTTAGAATATTTTTTCATGTGGCTATAGATAGCTTTTATTTCTTCTGAAAACTTTCAGTTCATATCCTTTGACCATTTATCAATTAGGAAATGGCTCTTATTTTTATAATTTTGACCCAATTCCTTATATATTTGAGAAATGAGACCTTTATCAGAGTCCTTTATTCAGCTACTGTGAAATTTTTTTTTATTACTTCATTATCTATGGTACCTTTTAGCAAAATGTAGTTTTCTTCATTATCTCTTTTAATTGGGTCTATTTTTGCTTTGCTTTGTCTGAGATCATGATTGCTACCCTTGACTTTTAAAAAAAAATTCCAGCTAAAGTATAATAGATCCTGCTCTAGCCCTTTATTTTAACTCTGCATCTTTCTGTTTCAAGTGTCTCTTATAAACAACATATCTTGGCTTCTGGTTTCTAATCTGTTCTGCCATTTGCTTCCATTTTTCGGGTGAGTTCATCCTATTCTCATTCACAGTTATGATTACTAACTGTGTACCATACTATTTTCTTCTGTTTATCCTTCTCTTTCTCATTTTATCCTGTCCCTCCTCAAAGGTATGTTTTGCTTCTGATCACTGCCTTCTTTAATCGACCCTCATCCCCTTGCCCTCCTGTATCTCTATTTGGGTAAGATAGATTTCTATATTCAATTCAGTGTATATGTGTATTCTTCCTTCTTTGAACTTATTCTAATGAGTATAAGGTCCAAGTATTGCCTGCCTCCTCTCCCCCATTTTTTCCTTCCACTATAAAAACTCTTCTTTGTATGACTCTTGTATTTGAGAAAAGTTTCCCCATTCTATTTCTCTCTTTTCCCTTCTCCCAGTGCATCCCTCTTTCCTCACCCCTTCATTTTTTTTCCAGATCATCACAACATAATTGACTCACACTCATGTCCTCTGTCAATATAGACTTCTTCTAATTGCCCTAATAATGATAAAGTTCTTAGGAATTACATGTATCATCTTCCCAAATAGAAATGTAAACAGCTTAACTTATTGAGTCCCTTATGATTACTTTTTCATGGCCATTTTTTTCCCCTAAAGGATTATACTCAGTTTTTCTAGGTAGGTTATTTTTAGTTATAATCCTACCTCCTTTGCATTCTGGAATATCATATTCCAAACCCTCTGCTCCTTTAACATAGAACCTGCTTAATCTTGTGTGATCCTGACTATGGTTCCATGATATTTTAATTGTTTCTTTCTGGATGCTTGCAATATTTTTTTCTTGACTCGGGAGCTTGGAATTTGGCTATAATATAGTTGGGAATTTTCATTTTGGGATCACTTTCAGGAAGTAATTGGTAGATTCTTTAATTTCTGTTTTACCCTCTGGATCTAAGATATTATGGAAGTTTTCCTTTGTAATTTCTTGACATATGATGTCTAGGCTCTTTCTTTGATCATGGCTTTCAGGTAGTCCAGTAATTTTTATTATCTAGCCTCAGTCTATTTTACAAATCAGTTGTTTTATTCATTGAAGTATTTCACATTTTCTTCTACTTTTTTCATTCTCTTGATTTTGTTTTATTTTTTCTTTATGTCTTATGGAGTCATTAGCTTCTACTTGCCCAATTCTAATTTTTAAGGAATTATTTTCTTTACTGAACTCTTTTTTCCTTATCTCTTTTTCTATTTGGCCAATTTTACTTTTTAAGAATTTTTTTTCTTCAGTGAATTTTTGTGCTTCTTTTACCATTTGGCCAATTCTGTTTTTTAAGTTGTTATTTTATTTCTTCACTATTTTTTTGTGCCTCTTTACCAAACTATTAATTCTTTGTTCATAATTTTCTTGCATTACTCTCATTTCTTTTCCCAGTTTTTCCTCTACCACTCTTAACTTTCTTTAATGCTCACATGAATTCTTATTGAGCTTGGGTTCTATTAGCATTTTTCTTTGAGACTTTTTTGGGGGGGGGAGTAGCAGTTTTCACATTGCTGTCTTCTTCTGATTTTATATCTTGGTCTTCCCTGCCACCATAGTAGCTTTTATTGATGAAGTTTTTTTTTTGATTGTTTGCTCATTTTCCCATACTGTTTCTTGATTTTGAACTTTGTTTTGAAGTTGGGCTCTGCTCACATTGGGGTGAGGAGGCACTGTCCTAAACGTCATGCTTTTTCATGCTTCTGTTTTCCTAGCTAGTTTTTGGTGCTTCCAAGGTGTTGCGATCTAAGGAGAGATGTAGTCACTACTCTTCTGGTCTCTGTTCTTTATCTAGGAAGGGTGCTTACTGCTCCTCTGTAGCCTCAAGTGCTAACACTCCTCTGGGCCTTGGAACTGTGACCAAGGCCCCTACCCCCATGTGACCAACCAGAGATGCTTCTCTCCACCTTGGAATGGCAACCCAGAACTGCTTATGGGTGATAGAGTTGCCAATCAGGGCCAGCTATACCCAGTGCCAGCAAAGAGTCACCTGTAATCTCTTTCTGTCCAGTTGTCTGATCCCCCTACTGTTGTGTCTGGGCTGAGAGCTCTCAAAGCTGCTGTCCCTGCTGTCACAGCCCCCTCCAAGGCCCACAGCTGCTGGTGGTACTATACTCTAGGCTGGCTCTCACTGCAGCATCACAGGCCTCACCTGTCTAAGGCTGGAAAAATATTTCACTATTACAGAGTTGTCTCTGCTATTCCAAAATTTGATTTGAAGAGTTATTTTAAAGTTGTTTGGAAGGGAATATTGGAAGAGTTCAGCTGGGTTACTGCCTATATTCTGCCATCTTGGCTCTTCCCCCTCCAGCTTTCAGTAATAGCTAGTAGATAGAAGGAATGGGAGAAGAAAAGATTTAGGACAGAGGCAAGTTTGTTGACTATTGAACAAATACTCCAGAGGGCACAATAGAAGGTGTGGGTGGACTTTGGGATGGGAAAATTGAAGAGGATGGAAATAAGAAATCAGGTGGTAGGGGAATACGGTTTTGATGATGACCTATAGAGGTTCAGAATCACTGGTATGTGTCGGGTATGACCAGATAGAAGAACATCCATCATTGAGTGGAATGTGCTGGGAAGAGGGCAAATGTCATATGAGATAGAATACATGCAGGCAGAGAGCCACGTGGGATGTTCTATTTCACTTCTCTTTCCTCTGAAGACTAGAAATTAGGTAGGAGATCATGTAGATGGAGGCTGAGCCTGCATAGTAAGAGGTGGAAGTCCTGCTTCCCTCCAACTTTCTTCCTTCAAGGGCACCTGCAGGGACGCACAGGGATGTATCAGGAGATGGAAGTTGGGATTGTGGTCAGAGGGAGATCTGATTTCTCCTTTCACCTGAGGCTTGCAGGGGGAAATTGGGATGGGGCAAAATCATCTAGCCCCTTGCTACTTTCCCTCAGGGAATACCTGCATCAGGGGAGAAAGGTATCACTCCTCTTCTCACTAGTATACTTTCCCTAGGATAACAGAGCTAAATAACAGGAAAGAGAAGATTTCAGTGGGATGGAATGAACAGGGAGGGAAGAAATACAGTGGGATTTAACCAGAGGTGTCACTCACATGGACTGTGGCTGGCATCAGACCAATAACACTCTCCAATATGGTCTGAACCAGGTTTAAAATGTAATTGGAAATATTTAACAAAAATAAATAAAAATACAATAAAACATAAATAATAATACATTTTAAAACTAAGTCAATATGCAGCCCAGAGGGTTCCTTATATACAATTTGAATTTGACACTACTGATCTAGGATACCTAGTACATTGGAAAGGGTACTGCATTTAGGAACAGAAAAACTGACTCCAAACCTCCACTCTGCCTTGGGTCACCCTGGGCAAGTAAGTTTGTCTCTCTGAACCTTCTCATATGTTCAACAAGGGACTTGGATTAATTAGAGCTCTTACTGACTCCAAGCTTGTCTCCAGCTGACTACCTCATATAAGGGCACATAGCAATGGGTCACAACTAACCTTTCTTTTTTTCTTCCATTTTTTTCTTCCATTTTTAAGAGTGTTTGGTACCACTCTGATGTTCTTACTGTTTTATCCTGCTCTACAGTCATTACATTTTATTGTATAATGTAGGATACTTGTGTATGTTGGATTTAAACCCAGCTCTTCCAAACTTCAAGCCCAGCGCTCAGTCTACTACACCACCCTGCCTTGGCTCTGTTCTTTTCAGCACTTTCTTTGATAACTTAGATGAAGGCACAGAGGGGAAGCTCATTTAATTTTTCAGAGAGCATTAATAAATAATAGTAATAATACAAAGTATCTGTTGTTGCTGAATTGTTTCAGTCATGTTCAACTCTTCGTGACATCATTTGGGATTTTCTTGGCAAAAACACTGGAGTGGTTTGCCATTTCGTTCTCCAGCTCATTTTACAGATGAACTGAGGTAAATAAGGTAAAGTGACTTGTCCAGGGTCTCACAGCTAGTAAGTGTCTGAGCCCATGTGGGCTCATGAAGACTCATGAAGATGAGGGGATCATTAGAAGGAAAGCTTATCACATTTGCAGATGACATGAACAGTGCTAATGACCAACATTTATATGGCACCTACTATGTACCAGGCACTGTACCAAGTGCTTTACAAATATAATCTCATTTCATCCTCATGACAACCCCTCAAGATAGGTGCTATTTTTATTCACATTATACAGTTGAGGCAAATAGAGGTTAAGTGACTTGTCTAAGGTCACATAGCTAGTAAGTATCTGAGTCCAGATTTGAACTCAGGTTTTCCTGACTCCAGTCTGGTTCTCTGTCCACTCTGTCACCTAGGTGCCTCTTGACATGGAGCTGGGAAGGACAGTTGGCATGTTGGATTATAGAAGTGAAATCTTGAAAGCTCTAGGCAAACCATAATGATGAGTTGAATCTAATAAGGAAAACGTTTAATGATGTAAGGGTAAGATTCTACTCTTATGTTCAAAAAAGAAGAAAAGAAAAGAAAAAAAAAGTCACCTGCACAAATTCGGGGGAGGAGGCATAGCCAGAAGATAGCAAAACATCTGGGGTTTTTAGAGGCCTACATGATCAATGTGAGCCAGCAGTATAGTATGACTGTAAGAAAAGGCCACTCTAGCCAACATAATCTTACCATGAATTTGTGATCTCATCTGTGTGGGTGTTGTTTGCATTTGCGCAGCTCACAACCCACCTAGGCCTTCCTAACCTGTTTGATTCTTGCCCACGTTCTCCTATACTCTCTGGAGAGGATCTTATCCAATGGGCTTTTCTCGTTACTTGGACACAAGTGCGTCTAGCATCCTTCCCTCCCACTGCTTCCCTAAATGACCCATCTCCATTTGCCATCCTATATATCCTCCATGATATTACTTATACCACTTTGCCCCCGCATTGTTCATCACTGGAAATATGCTACAGACAATCTGCACCTACCATTCAGCTAGCTCTCCATTGACCTTTGGCTCACCTACACATTTAATTCCCTGGATATTATTGTTTACCAAGATTTACAACCTTGCACAATCACTGGGAAAGCATTTGTCTTAAAAAAAAGAGTGGCTTGGTATACTTAAAAAAAATTAAACAGTTTCTCAAAATTAATCCACCCTTCTCTTTTTTCTGTCCTATTTAATTTTGGACCTAACTTATTTTCCATCTGCAATACTTGTATTATCTCAGCCTTCCAACAGTGTGACAGAGTCTAGACAGACAACATTTTTCATCCATTTACTTTTTACCTGTATAAGTAATAGAATCATAGATTTAGAGGTAGAGAGGACTTTAGAAACCTTTGAGTCTAACTCAAAACTCATTTTACAAATGAGAAAACCGAGTCTGTAATTGTTTAGGGTCATACAGAGAGTGTTTACAGCTGCATTTGAATTCCTGATTCCAACACCAACACTGTCTCCACTATATCACTAACTACCTAATTACACTTAGATTATCATGCTCATCTTTTTGGGAATAATCCTAGATCTAATTAAGGAGCTCCCATAAAGTTCCAGGGCTTGATGGAATCAGTATAATATCATTCACAAATGGGAATATCCAAAGGATGTCACCATAGATAGGAATGCCTCTTCCATTTGGACCTTGGGGAAGACATTCTCCATTGCATTGGTGAACACCTCTGGTGAACAAATGTCTGTTTTTGGTGTCATGGAAAAATGGAAAGAGTGCTGGATGTGGAGTCAGAAGACCTAGTTTTAAATGTGGACCTGGTGATGGCCACCTTTGTGGGCTTGGGCAAGAAATTACTTCACCCTTTGTAATATAATACCAAGCAAAGGCAACTTCCCAGGTTTAAAATACCAGCATAGGTGCTCTCTATTTTATTCAGTGACAAACCAAGAACATGACATCATTCCAAATACAGCATTTACTAAGTGTGATTAAATAATCTCCAAGTACTACCCCACCCCAGGACTTTCCAATCATTCAATCAATTACAAAGTCTCTGTTCCAAATACTTCTCCACCCCTAGGCTATACCTTAATTAAGTCCACCACAAAGCCCCTCTTCTCAAATGGAGATTAGTTTCCAAACATAAGTAAAATACATTCATTTGCTCAACCATAGAACACAAAAAGGTCAAAAGTTCCCCACCCCTGGATCACAATTGAATCTACCCCAGAGTTACATCAAGTCTAAACACAGCACTTAATACCCAAATGGAGGTCTTTTCTTCATCTTGACACGAGGCAAGTTCTCAGCAATCTTAGTTCCTGGAGAGACAAGGCTTAGCAAGGCCATAAGATACATTGCCAGTCCCTTCATGAATTTATCCTCTGTCTGTAGAACAGTCCTAGAACCCCTGAACACATTAGCAAAGCCCTCTCCCAGGATTTCTGTAAACATACAACAAGAAAATCCTTCTTCAGGGCTTCTGAACCAACAGAAAGGCTCCCAGACCCCTGCAACAACAGCACTGTCCTTCACCAGTGGACAGTATTCATTCTGTCTGCTGGACAGTCTCCAGACCCCTGCAACAACAGTACTGTCCCTCACCAGTGGACAGTATTCACTCTCTGTCTGCAGGACAGTCTCAGGCCTTCTTAACCAAATGCCAGGTTCCAGGACTTCTTCAACAGGACAGTCTTTCACCAGTGGACAAATCTGGCAAAATAACATCAAAACAGACAGACAAAGTACCAGCAAAACAGCCATGTCTCCTCAGTCCTTGGCAGCTCAGGGGGCAGGTCTCAAAAGTCCAGGGCAATTCAAAGCGGCCACCAGCAATCTCTTAGTCTCTCTCTCTCCACGAGGTGCTGCTTCCAAAAAAAGATCTTCCGCCTCTCTCTAGTGTCTCTCCAAATCTACATCACCAGCTCCTCCCACTTCAGGACTTTCTTTTCACATCAACAAGCCCATCCCACAGGTGGGATTAACAAACTCTGGGTTTTAATACAATCAATTTGAAAACCAAGCCAATACAGGGGAATCTTTAATTGCCATTACTATCACACCCTTGTGAGGTTCAGTTTTCTCATCTCAAAATGAAGTGGTTGGATTAGATGACCTCAAAGTTACCTTCCAGCTCTCAATCAAAGATTTATGTTTCACATGAATAATAAGATCATTGAACTGAGTTATCTTACAATGATCAGGGAATCATGTATGATATTAATATGTGCAGGGGAGCTTCCTTGTTGAAGGAGAACCATTAAGCCAGTGTTTTGTTTTACTCTGAAAAATCCTTTTTTTTGTCATCCACACAGTGGGATATTGAAAATATTTGATGTACTTTTTAGTCGGTTGTATAACATCTTGGTATAGTTTAAAAAGGTGTGAACCTTACTCTGCCTGAAATGTCCTACCACCTAAGGACAAACTGAGCTGAGGGACAGCCCTTGGAGATAAATTGTGGGCAGGGGACTGTCTTGACACTTTTCTCCCTTCTCTTCACTCTCCAACTCCTCCCATCATACTATAGGCTCTTGAGTACCTAGACACCTTCTAAGCGGCCCATGAAAGGCTACTGCTGTCTGCAATGAGAAAAGCGGACTGGGCCAAAGTAGAACCTCCCTCCCCACATATAGGCTTGAGCTCAGTCAACCAACCATAACTACCCCTTGGTCAAGGAACCCTGCAAAATAGAAGAGTCCATCCCTCTCTGTCAGTGATACTCTTAGTGGGCACCTCTATCTACCTTTCTTCTTCTTTTTTAAAGTCTTTTAATATTTTTTCCAATTACATGTAAAAATAATTAAGATTTTTAAAAAATTGTAAGTTCTAAATTCTTTCTCTACCCTCCTTGAGAAAGTAATTTGATATAGATTATATGTGTGGTCGTGAAAAGCATATTTCCATTAATAGTTGTATTGTGAAAGAAAACACAGACAAAAAAATAAAAACAAACCAAAATCCAAGAAAAATAAAGTAAAAAAAAATTATTCTTTGATCTGCATTCAGATGCCATCGGTTCTTTCTCTGGAGGTGGATAGCATTTTTCACTAAGTCCTTTGTAATTGCCTTAGATCATTTTATTGCTGAGAGTTGTTAAATCATTCACAGTTGATCATGGTACAGCGTTGCTGTTTACTGTGTACACTGTTCTCCTAGTTTTGTTCACTTTATTTCGAATCAATCAGCCTTTTTTGAAAGTATTCTGTTCATCATTACTTATAGCACAACAATATTCTATGACAATCATATACCACAACTTGTTCAGCCATTTTTCAATTGATGGACATTCTGCTCTCAGTTTCCAGTTCTTTACCTCCACAAAAGGAACTGCTAGAAATATATTTGCACACCTTTCAAAAAAAAAAATCTTTTTAGGATACAGACCTAGTAATGCTGGGTCAAAGGGTCTGCACATTTTTATAGCTTTTTGGGTATAGTTCTAAATAGTTCTCCAGAGCGGTTATATCGGTTCACAACTCCATCAACATTGGTGTCCCAATTTTCCCACACTCCTTCTAACATTTGTAATTTTCCTTTTCTGTAGCAATAGTCAATCTGATAGGTGTCAGGTGGTACTTCAAAGTTGTTTTAATTTTTATTTCTCTAATCAATAGTTATATAAAGCATTTTTTCATATGATTGTAGATACCTTTGATTTCTTCTTCTGAAAACTGTGTTGGGGTGACTAGGTGGCACAACGAATAGAGCACCAGCCCTAGAGTCAGGAGGACCTGAGTTCAATCTGGCCTCAGACACTTAACACTTACTAGCTCTGTGACCTTGGGCAAGTCACTTAACCCCAATTGCCCTGACTTCCCTCCTCCAAAAAGCAAAAAAACCCCAACCAACCAAACAAACAAAAAAAACCCTGTCTGTTCATATCTTTTGACCATTTATTAATTGGGGAATGAGAGATATTCTTATAAATTGTACTCAGTTTTCTATATATTTGAGAAATAAAACCTCTATCAGAGAAACTTGCTTTCATTTTTTTTTCATTTCTGTTTTTTCTTCTAATCTTGGCTGCATTGATTTTGTTCGTGAAAAACCATTTTAATTTAATGTAATAAAAATTATCCATTTTATGCACACTTATAATAATGCCCTCTCTATCTTGTTTGGCCCTAAATTCTCCCCTTCTCCATAGATCTGACAGATAAACTATTCCATGCTCCCCAAATTTGCTTATGATATCACCCTTTAGATCTAAATAATGTACTCATTTTGATATTATCTTGGTATACAGTGTGAAATGTTGTTAGTTTCTGCCAGACTGTTTTCTGGTTTTCCCAGCAGTTTAAAAATAAAAATAGTGAATTCTTGTCCCCAGAACTTGGATCTTTGTGTTAATCAAACACTAGATTACTATGGTTATTTTCTACTATGTGTACTAATCTGTTCCACTGATCCCCCACTTTATTTCTTATTCAGTACCAGAATTTTTGACAATTACCATTTTGTAATACAGTTTGAGATCTGGTATGGTTAGGTCAACCTTCCTTCACATTTTTTTTTTATTGATTCCCTTGATATTCTTGACCTTTTGTTCTTTCAAGTGAATTTTGTTATTATTTTTTCTAGCTCTATAAAATAATTTTTGGTAGTTTGATTGGTATGGCACTAATAAGTAAATTAATTTAGATAGAATTGTCATTTTTTTATTATATTGGCTTGGCCTGCCCATGAACAATTAATATTTTCCCAGTTGCTTATATCTGACTTAATTTGTGTGAAAAGTATTTGTAATTCTGTTCATATAGTTCCTGGGTTCATCTTGGCATATGCACTCCCAAGTATTTATGTTGTCTATAGTTATTTTATTTTATTTATTTTATTTTTATTTTTTGCCTTTTGGAGGGCAATTGGGGTTAAGTAGCTTGCTCAAGATTACATGGCTAGTTTTTTTGTGTGGGTGTTAAGTGTCTGAGGCCAAGGAACTCAGGACCTCCTGACTCCAGGGCCAGTGCTTTACTCACTGCGCCACCTAGCCATCCCTGTTTATAGTTATTTTAAATGAAATTTCTCTTCTTATATCTTTCTGCTGGACTTGGTTGGTAATATATAGAAATGCTGTTGATTTATTTTATAATCTGAAATTTTGCTAAAGTTGTTAATTATTTAAATTCATTTTTAGTTGATTCTTTAGGTTTCTCCAAGTATAGTATCATATCATGTACAAAGTGAGAGTTTTTTTCTTCATTGCTGATTCTAATTCCTTCAATTTCTTTTTCTTCTCATTGCTATAGCTAGCATTTCTAATATGATATTGAATAATAGTAGTGATAATGGGCTTCCTTGCTTCACTCCTGATCTTATTGGAAAGAATTCTAGCTTATCTCAATTACAGATAATGTTTGCTAATGATTTTATATAGATAGTATTTATTATTTTAAGGAAAGCTTTATTTATTCCTGTGCTTTCTAGTGATTTTTAATAGGAATGAGTGTTGTATTTTGTCAAAAGCCTTTTCTGCATCTATTGAGACACTCATGATTTCTGTTGGTTTTATTATTGAAATGGTTAATTATGCTGATAGTTTTCCTGATATTTCCTGATACTGAACAAGTCCTGCATTCCTGGCATATATCTCACTTGGTAATAGTATATGATCTCTGTGATACATTGCTATAATTATCTTGCTAATATTTTATTTCAATTTTTTAATCAATATTCATTAGGAAAATTGGTCTGTAGTTTTCTCTCAGTTTTTTTTTTTTTTTTTTGCTCTTCCTGGTTTCAGTGTCAGCACCATTTTTGTGTTAAAAAAAGGACCTTGGTAGGTCTCCTTTTTTGCCTATTTTCCTAATAGTTTATATAGTATTGGGATTAATTGTTCTTTAAATGTTTGGTAGAATTCACCTGTGAATCTATCTGGTCCTGGTGATTTTTTCTTAGGAGCTCATTGATTGCTTTCTCAATTTCCTTTTTCTAAGATAGGGCTATTTAAGTATTCTACTTCCTTTTCTGTTAATCTGGACAATTTGTATTTTTGCAAATGTTCATCCATTTCACTTGGATTGTTAAATTTATTGGCATATAATTGGGCAAAATAGCTCCTACTAACTGCTTTAATTTCCTCTTCATTGATGGTGAATTCATCCTTTCATTTTTAAAAAATTAATTAGTTAATTTTTAGTTTTCAATATTCACTTTTATAAGATTTTGAATTCTAAATTTTTCTCCTCTTCCTCCCCTTCCCTGACCCCAAGATGGCAATCTGATATAGTCTATACATGCACAATCATATTAAACATTTCCACAGTAGTCATGTTGTGAAAGAAAAATCAGAACATCACCCTTTTCATTTTTGATACTGATAATTTGGTTTTCTTCTTTTGTAAAAACTAAATTAACCAATGGTTTATCTATTTTATTGTGGGCTTTTTTTTTTTAAACCAGCTTCTAGTATTATTTATTAGTTCAGTGGTTTTCTTACTTTCAGTTTTATTAATCCCTCCCTTGGGGTGGCTAGGTGGCTTAGTGAGTAAAGCACTGAGAGTCAGGAGGACCTGAGTTCGGTTTGGGCCTCAGGCACTTAACACCCACTCATACAACACAAATTAGCCGTGTAACCTTAGGCAAGTTACTTAACCCTAGTTGCCCTCCAAAAGGCAAAAAAAAAAAAAAAATCCCTCCTTTGATTTTCAGGATTTCCAATTTGGTGTTTAATTGGGAATTTAAAATTTATTCTTTTTATAGTTTTTTTAAAATTGCATGCCCAATTCATTGATCTCCTCTTTCTCTATTTTATTGATGAAAGTGTTTAGAGATATACATTTCCTCTAAGTACTTCTTTGGCTGTATCCCACAAATTTTGTTATGTTGTCATTCTCTTTAATGAAACTATTGATTGTTTCTATGATTGATTCTTTGTTCATTTTTTGGATTAGTTTACTTAGTTTCCAAATAATTTTTAATCTGTGTTTCCATGGTCCTTTATTGGATTACATTATGATCTGAAAAGGATGCATTTGATATTTTCCTTTTCTGCATTTGGTTGTGAGCTTTTTATGCCCTAATATGTGGTCAATTTTTGTGTAGGGGCCATGTGCCACTGAGAAAAAGTTATATTCCTTTCTATTCCTATAAAATTTTTTCCAGAGGTCTGGCATATTTAGCTTTTCTAAAATTCTATTCTCCTTAACTTATTTTTTTTGGTTAGATTTACCTAATTCTGAAGGCCTACCAGTATAGGTTTGCTCATCTGTTTTCTCCTGTAACTCATTTAACTTTTCTTTTTAAGAATTTGGATGTTTTGCCATTTGGTGCAGCTATGGTTAGTATTGTCTATGTTACCTTTTAGCAAAATGTTGTTTCCCTGCTTATCTCTTTTAATTAGATCTATTTTTACTTTTGCTTTGTCTGAGATCATGATTATTGCCTTTACTTAAAAAAAGAATTCAACTGAAGCATAATGGATTCTGCTCCAGCCCCTTACCTTTACTCTTTGTGTGTCTCTCTGCTTCAAGTGTGTTTCATGCAAACAACATATTGTAGGATCCTTGTTTTCAATTCACTACCATTTTATGGGTAAGTTCATCCCATTCACATTCAGTTATGATTACTAATTGTTTATTTCCCTCCAACCTACTTTTTCCTCATATTTATGTTTCTTTCTCCTTTCATCTTGTCCCTCCTCAAAAATGTTTTGCTTCTGATCACCACTTCTCCCAATCCACTCTCCCTCCTGTTGACCCCTTCCCCACTCTGTCACCCCCAACCTTATCCCTCTCCCCTTTTACTTTTCTGTAGGGTAAGATAGATTTCCATACCTGACTGTGTATGTTATTCCCTCTTTGAGCCAGTTCTGATGAGAGTAAGGTTCAAGCATTGCCTGCCACCTTCCATATTTCCCTCCACTGCAAAAGCTCTTTTGTGCCTCTTTTTTGGGAGATAATTTACTCCATTCTACCTATCCCTTTCCCCTTCTCCCAGTGTATCCCTTTTTCTCAGCCCTTCATTTTATTTTTTTTTTTGTATATCATCCCATTATAGTAAAATCACACCAATGTTCTTTGTCTGTGTACACTCTTTCTAGATGCCCTAATAATGATGAAGTTCTTAGGAGTTACAAGTATCTTCCCATGTAGAAATGCAAATAGTTTAACCTTATTGAATCCCTTATGATTCTCTTTCCTGTTTACCTTTCTATGCTTCTTTTGAGCCTTGTACTTGAAAGTCAAATTTTCTATTCAGCTCTAGTTTTCTCATCCGGAATGCTTGAAAGTCCTGTTTCACTAAACATCCATTTTCCCCCTGAAGGATTATACTCAGTTTTGCTAGGTAGCTGATTTTTGGTTGTAATCCTAGGCCCTTTGCCATCTGGAATATGCCCTCTGATTCTTTAATGTAGAAGCTGCTAAATTTTGTTATTTTGACTATGGCTCCATGATATTTGAATTGTTTTTGACTGCTTGTAATATTTTTTCTTTGACCTGCAAACTCTGGAATGTAGCTCTACTATTCCTGGGAATTTTCATTTGGGGATCTCTTTCAGAAAGTGATTGGTGTGTGGGGCCTAGAATTTAACTAAAGAATTTAATTAAAGGGCAAGAAGAGGCAAATTTGCAAGGTATTCTTTTTTTAACAGAGGCATGCAACCTAACAGAGGTTCTTATTGACTTGCCTCCATTTTGTGCCAAAAGGCTCGGAGCAAGAGATGACTACACATTTTTATGCCTTAGTGTGTCTTCTTCTGATTAACCTGAGCAGTAGAACACTGGGGACTCCCTTGGTAATCCTGATTGGTGGATATTTCAATGAGGAGGTGGGCCAAGAGTTTATAGCTCCTCCCCCATTACTTCATAGCCAGGAGGGGAAGGACCACTCCTTAGGTGGGTGGAGGATCCCCCCCCCCCCCCCCCCCCCCCAACTAGGGAAAATAGCTTTCAAATGTGTCTGACATGACTTTCTCTGGCACTTAAGAGATGAAATGTTAGCAGGGTTATGAAACCTAGCTTCCTCTAGCAATCTTTGGTTAGAAAAATATATCTCAATCAGGTTTCATTGGTTTAGTTTCCCCTACTATAGTCACCCCAGATCTTGATGAGGGGAATAGCAAGGATAAAACGCTTGTTCCCATTGATTTTTGCTTATAGGATAAACAAAAGTAAGAGTCCTTTATTCAGGGAGATGTCTAGGGGACTAGGAGTAGATTACATTCCTCAGCTAGAATGTATTAATTAATTAATGTATTAGAGAAGTATTGTCCTCCGTGCTTTGGGTTTCCCAGCCTGGTGCAAAGGTAGTTTCAGCTCTGCTCACAGGATATCTTTAGAAAAATCAAGGATTTGGTGGAGTTGTTTTCCTTGTGAATCTAAAGGCAATAAGGAGTCTCGTTTTGTGGGACACTCAGTCCACCCGCTTTTGAAGTGCTCATGGTCAGCATTACCTAAAAAAGTCATCATGGAAACAATTGCAATGTATCAACCACCATCTGTGGTAGAGAATAAACAAACTAAAGAGATCTTACAAAATACTTTCACACCAACATATCCTTTGGTATTCAGTATTTCAGTGCCAAAGTGGACACAAGGGAAAAACATACAAAAAGTATTTTGAAGAATATGCTTCAAGTTTAAGAAAATAGACAGACCAAAGTATTATAGAGCACTCATACCTATAAACTATAAGCGTTTTCTTTTTTAAAACTTAAATTTTATTTTTCATTATCAAGCATTTTTTCTTCATCCTTCTTTCCCCACTGAAAAGAGGAAAAAGCCCACAAAATTCTTATTTTGTTACATACATCATTTTTATATACATTACATACATTATTGTTCAGTCATTTTTCAGTCATGTCCAACTCTTCCTTACTCCATTTAGGGTTTTCTTGGCAAAGCTATGGAGTGTTTTGCTATTTCCTTCTCTAGCTCATTTTACAGATGAGGAAATCAAAGCAAACAGGGGTGTTACTTACCCAGGATCCCACAGCTAGTAAGTATCTGAAGCCAGATTTGAACTCAGGAAGGGAAGTCTTCCTGACTCCAGACCTGGTACTCTATTCCCTGCATTACCATGCTGCTGCCCACACACATAGTTAAGAAAAATAAATTTCCTTATTGGTCATGTTCAAAAATGCATGTTTAGCCCATCTTCAAGAAAAGAACCAGAAAGAGGATATGGTGAGCACCCAAACAATATTGCAAAGAATGAAATTTACTCTCTTAGTAGTAGAGGATTGGTTGCTGATATGGGAGTTCCATTAAAATCAATCATCTTTGGGCAGTCAAACTAGTTGGGGCAAAGATCAAAGTAAATATTAAGTTAGAAAGAAGGATGATGATGAGAAGACAAGATACAGTTGCAACAATTGTACCCTGACCTGTTTAAATTAGCTGTTTATCTGCCCAGACACAGAGGGCTGGCCTCAATGGTTTCTCAAGGTTCCTTTCAGCTCGGGGACTCTATGATTTCTCCCATGACTGCTTCTTTGCACAGTCAGGCCAGCTAGTGGCTATGATGCCAGGGCCTGCTTCCAGGGAGGGTCTGCCATCTCTAATGATGTCTCTGGGAATTCTTGACAAGGAACTTTCTGCCTCTCCTGCATTTTGGAACCATTAAACTGGGTGCTAGGAAGGGACAGTTGAGACACAGGGCTAGAAGTAACCCCTCCATTTGGCTTTCTATAAGTGGTCTTTCCACAGGTTTCCTCCAGAGGTTGGTTTGGAGACTGAGGAACAGAGTTGCCTCTTCTACAAGCATGCAGTTCAGATATCTGGGCAGCAGAAATGCTCACCAAGCCCAGAAATCTTTGGTTGCTAGGGACTTTGGTTCTGGGTTGTTGGGGAGGGCTGTTTGGAGGTATGAGAAAGAGCCTGGATAGCTCATCTTCTTCACTGAGCCCAACCATAGCATCCAAGAACTACCCAAGGGAAAGTTACTGAAATGAATGACCTAAGCTTGGCTTTGATGCAGAAATCAGGGATGTTGCCATATAGAGGGATCAGAAGGACAGTGGGGTGTAGCAGTGGTGGAGAAACAAGATAATCTTAGAAAACTCTGAGTCTAGAATTTTGGAAATGGGCCCATTTTTGCATCATTTTCTCCTACCTGTACAGACTTTTCTTCACAAGTGGCATTTTTGGCTATCTAGGAAATACCCCCCTCTACCTTCCCTGCCCCTAAACAAACAACTCCTCATTATGTGTGCAGAATGTGATCCTTATGCCTTTCAGCATCTCAGGGACAGAGCTATTGGCCCCTGAGTCAACGCTAAACCTCCTTTCTCTTGTTTTCTTTCCTCCATTTCTTAAAAAAAAAAAAAAAAAGACCAACAGCCAAGGATCACCATCACTTAATGAAACTGTTAGATGTTAATTAATTGTGCAACAGGCTCATTTGTATGCATGGTCTGTAGTTTCCCTTCTGGAGCTCATCATTTCTCCACATAGCTCTTCATCTGCCTGATGCATAATGGAAATTTGATCAATCAATCAATCAATCAATCAGGCTTTTCTTAAGTACTATACCCACTATCTTCCAGGAACTTGACTAGGCCTTGGGGATATAAATAGAAGGAGAGATTCTACTGGCCCACCAGGTACTTACATTCTATTTAGTTATTTTTCAGTTGTGTGACCCCATTTGGAGTTTTCTTGGCAAATATGCTAGAGTGGTTTACCATTTCCTTCTCCAGCTCATTTTATGGATGATGAAAATGAGACAAACAAGGTTAAGTAACTTGCTCAGGGTCACCCAGCTAATGTCTGAGGCCATATCTGAACTCTGGAAGATGAGTATTCCTGATTTGAGGCCTGGCACTCTCTCCACTGGTGCCACCTAGTTGACCCTTTACATTCTGCTGGATAGCCACAAAGACCCAGTCTTCTGTATCTTGGTCTGAGGTCTGGACCCTTATTCTCTCACATCTGGGAAGGGGCAAGAGGCAATGTGGGAAAGGGAGACAGAGACAGTACCTAAAGACTAGCCTATGGATTCTGTGTGCGTGTCCATTATTTGTCCATTGTGATGAACTTTTGGGTCAATCTTGTGAGAAGGCTTGTTCCCTTCCCTGCCAACTTACTAGCTGCGTAACCTTGGACATGTCTCTTAAACTCCCTGGGCCTCAGTTACCTCATCTATGAAAAGGAAGTGATGGTAACATTTATTGCTTACCTAAAAGATTCTCAAATGCTATGTGATTTGGAATGAGGAGTGTGAAGAGTGGAGATAATACAATGAATGGAGTCAGTAAAATTGGCTTGAAGGATGACATGAAGCTTGGAGGGGCTAGTGAGAAAACGAAGGGAAGGGAAAAAGAGAGGGGCATTTTGGATAGTTTTGTATTTTGTCTATGTGGTCTATCTTTGTATAAGTGTCTTTGTGCTCTCTTTCTCTTAGCACCAGCGGCCCTATGTGGGGAAGAAAGATTCTCAAGTACCTGAAGTTAGGGTTTAGTCTTGGTTTGCTGTACCCTAGGGATAACTCTGTGCTCTCCTCCTCCATTCTGTTATTCCCTCTTTTTTCCAACCCCTTTCAGATATTGGAGGCTTTCTTTTCTTTTTTGCTTTTTGGAGGAGGGAAGGTAGGGCAATTGGGTTTAAGTGACTTGCCCAAGGTCACATGGCTAGGGTGTGTGTGTGTGTGTGTGTGTGTGTGTGTGTGTGTGTGTGTGTGTG
>NW_027187419.1:944720-947047 GCF_028583685.1 Petaurus breviceps papuanus
CCAAAAGGGGCCATGAAGAGTCAAACATGCCTAGACTGAAAACAACTAAACAACGATAACACATCCACTTAAAACCACAGCTCATGAACCCCAACCAATGCATTTGTTTTTACTAGTGAGGCAGAAAATAAAATTAGTTTTAAAAAAAAGCTTCAAAATGAAATAACTGGAAAAGTAGCAATAGGATATTTTTCTGCTCTCCAACCATTAGGGGACATGCTGTCTTGCAAACTCTCACAAAAATGCAGAAGATTCAAAAAACTCACAGGAACTTATTACCAGATTAAAAAAAACAACACATATAAAGCACTCTGTTCTCCCACCCCCACCCCAAACCCTCCACAGGTGGACATTGTACAACATCTCTGCTCTTTCCTACCCATTTCTCTCTCTCTCTCTCTCTCTCTCTCTCTCTCTCTCTCTCTCTCTCTGTCTCTGTGTCTGTCTGTCTGTCTGTCTGTCTGTCTCTGTCTCTCTCTCTCCCTCCCTCTTTCTCTCCATCTCTGTTTCTATCTCTTTCTGTCTCTCTCTCTGTCTCTGTCTCTCCCCATCCCCTGCGCTGTTGCTGCCCTTGGGAAGTCCTTCCCTGAGAAGTGAGCTCTGTCATCTCACTTTAAGTTTAGAGCCCAGAGACTAAATTTCAGTTCATTTAATGAGAAAGCCAGGTCCTCCATCCAACCAGTGATCAGACTAGGACCCCCTCCCCCTTCTCTGTCACCCCCCTCTAGCTACTTTCTCTCCATAAGGAGAAAGGTCTGTCAGCTCTGAGTCTTAGTTGTGTCTGGCTTTTGTCTCCAAAAGGAGAGGGAAATCTGTCAGCTCCTAGAGTCTTAGACTACTAGAACTAAGCTTTTTTTTTTTTTAACAAAGAATAATCAGCCAGTTTATTGTAGCCTGTAGGCATTCAGTCTGTCTTTGAACTTACTTCTTCCTGCTAGTAGAACCCTGATATATCATTGTCCCAAGCTTCTATTGGACCCAGGGCTAAAAAAAAATTCTCTTTAACTCCATCAGTCCCTGATTGCCTCTCCTGAATTTTTAACTGGGCCAGATTATAGGGCAGTGAGTTTTTCCCTTATAGCTGTGGAGACCTAGACAAGAGCCATATTCAAGCTGTATTCTGATCTTTCTCAGTAGCAACTCTAGGTAGGGGTACCAGGAGCTGTGAAAGGGTCCCCTAAACTTGTCTTCTTGAGTTGCCATATTTTCCAGAAACACTGGACCCAGAGGCTGCAGGAAGCCCTGAACGTGTCTAGGACAAAGCCCTCCCTGAGTTGACATAATCGTTATTTGCACCCCAAGCTGGACTCCCTGTATGTCCTTGGGAGTCAAGATAGGTGCCAGTCAGTCTTCACCAGACTGAGAGATTGTTTGTGCAGCTGGAACCCTTGTAGATAAGCAGACCCTCCTAGCTTCTTGGTCTGGCTTCCCAAGGGAAAAGAATACTGCTTCTGTCATCTTACTTTTTCATGATTTCTCCTCCTCTCTGGGAGGGAATTAGTCTTTTCCCAGTCCCTACTGCTCTTTCCCTCCTCCCACATCACTCCCATTTAGGAGGAGATTCCTGTTCCTCCTCCTCCTCCTCCTCTTCCTCCTCTTCCTCCTCCTCCTCCTCCCTTTGTTGCAATTTCATAAATGTGCAAGCTTCCATTAGGATTGTGAGCTCCTTGCACCTGGAGTTCCATGTGCATGTTCATTTCTATTATGATATATCCAGTTGCAATACATGCCTCATGGACTTTTGATATTTTTTTGGTTAACAGAGTCAAGACAATCTTTGAGCATTGTCCTTAAAATCACACCCAGTCTCTAAGCCTAGAGCTTGGAGTGTTGGCCTGTGGGTTCCATCAGAAAGCCTGCTTCTCATTGTGCAATGAAAACTCTTCACTATTGAAGTCATTCCAGGTGTTGAGTCATTAAGTGGGAATGGGGATGATGTTTCAAAAGTGTGAGAGAGAAAGGGGAGATGGGATTGATTAGGAGAGTTCCTTATCAATCTGATAAACTTAAAGGGTAGTGACCCTTGTCTGGTACTTCTTTTAGAGTATGACATGCCCGCTGGCACCTTCTTAAGATAACTGATAGCTTCTCATTAGGTTTCATTGACTGGGGCTGCCACTAAGCTAGTTTGGCTGGTAGGGCTCTTGGGAGTAGGGGTTCTTGTTGAAGGAGCCACTCCTCTTTGCTTGCCTATAAAAAAGAACTGACAGATGTCTTTCATGTCTTTTTTTGGTCTTTTTTCCTGTTTAAAGATAGACTAGAATACAGGGAGGGAAGGGGGAGAGAGAGAGAGAGAGAGAGAGAGAGAGAGAGAGAGAGAGAGAGAG
>NW_027187419.1:947057-954013 GCF_028583685.1 Petaurus breviceps papuanus
GAGAGAGAGAGAGAGAGAGAGAGAGAGAGAGAGAGAGAGAGAGAGAGAGAGAGAGAGAGAGAGAACTTCGTGCTTGGAGGGGCAGGGGGAAGACATGCATTTGAAATCTCTACCCCACTCCCAGACCATTCTAAAGAACCATTTATGTCGACCTTTTGCTTTCTGTTCCTTTTTCTCAGCACAAATACTGGAGATATGTGAGTGGTCTTTGCAGCTGGGTCAGTGTAATGTTAATGGGATTTAAGATCTTCCCCAACCATTGATAGACCTCACATGGAGCCCATTAAGGGAAGCTTGCTTAGGGGAGGCTTACTTGTAGGAAGGCTTTCATACCTTTTGTTAGTTTCTCATGGGGCTCTGAGTCAGGAAGGTTGTGATGCCCTCTGGCTCTAGAAAGGGTATATATACTCTTAGGTTAGCAGTTTGCTTTGGGGCTCACTCATTAGAAGACTGCTCATGTGATTTGACCAGATGATACTCTGGGTAGCTGTTAAGGAGCCCTCTTACTTTGGAAAAACCCAGATGTTGGTGCTTCTCTCTTGGGTAACTATGTATGTATTGCCTTGGTCAGGCAGTTGGATCTATCTGTTGGTCTGTGCTAATTTCTCAGACAGAAGCCCTGTCTGTTGGTCTTTATTTCTCTGCTTGTATTTTCTCTGTATTTTCTTCATATTTTCCCTGAAGTTCAGGGTGCTGACTTCCCCTCCCCCAACTAATGAATGTAATTAAAAAAAAGATCATTAACCCCTAGAAAAGCTGACCTAAGAACCTGTGCTAGCAGTCATCCTGGGTATACCAGTGTGGTTACTACTACAGTCAGTAAAGGAGCAGTAGCACATGGCTGAGGCAGACATGCTTGCAGATACGTGCTTGCCACCATGACTCAAGAAGGGACTTTGTGGATAGTGTTCCTGAATCTCTCAACCTGGGGAATCTTGATTTCCCAAGCAGCATGATTTCATAATCTAACTTTCTAGCTAGAGAAGGAAGATTTCTTTGGCAGTGCCAAACTTGGGGATTTCCTCAAGAGCAAATTCAAGTTCAAACCTTAGGGACCTGGTTCTCTAGAAAGAGAAGGGGAATACATGGGCAGTGGAGCTCTTGGAGAGAGAAAAGGATTACCTAGATTGGTCCCTGAGGCTGAAGAAGCAGCAGCAAAGGGACAAAAGACGTAATACAGAGGAGCAAGAGATCAGGGTCCTGCCATTGCTGTGAGTTATTTAGACAACATGTTTCTGATGAGAAAGGGTTGCCAATCCAACAGCCTCAAAATGTGTTTTTGACTTCTGGGTGAGGCCCAAAACCCAGAGTGAGACTATGAGTTTGATAGGCCTGGGTAGTACCCCAGACAAGCAAAGGATTTCACCAGAATGTCAGCACACTGTTCTACTGTCAATACCAAGCTCATTTTCCTTCGAATGGGAGCCCTTAGCATTTTTTGAATTGCTTTATGGGTTATCTGTATCTGTAAATGGGTTCCTATGAGTCCTTTGAACTTCTTGCATATTTTATGGTATGAAATAAAGTGGGCCTTTGTTACCTTGTGTGCTTGCATGGGAGCTTGGGAATGATTTACTCACATTTGTGGGACTCTAGATATGAGCTATGCCCAAACTATATTTGGGGATTTCTCAGATTAAAGTCTGGATGGGAAAATATAAGCGCAAGAAACATGGCCTTTTTTGGATCAGCCCCTAGGATCCAATCTAGACTGTAGGAGTCCAGAGCTTGGATGAGGGGTGTGGATAACAAGGGATTTTTCTGGTGATCCACGGAATCTTATTTCATGTGATGCTGTCCGCCATACCTGTAAGTAAGGCTGGATCTTGGTGGCACTGTTCATGCCTAGCAGTTTGGGCTTAACCTCTGTTGGACTTATTTCCTTCTCTGTAAAATAAGAGGATTGGGCCAGACAATCTCTAATGTCCTTTCAGATTCTAATAGTCTTAAGTATGAGGCCTAGAGAAGATGTACTGAGGAACTCCCTCCTGGGGTCAAGAGTGCTGAGGATGGCAGATATATAGATTGGAATTTTTAAGAAGTAGACTAATATGTTATTTTGTTAAGCTAGTTTTAAAATCTCTTTTAGGTAAGACAAGCATTCTTGTAATCTGCCTATATGTCTGTGTGCTAGAGATTTGCTCTCTGTATTTTTGTCTTCCAGGTGACTGACTGAGCTTACATTGTGCAAAGTTGTCATTGGGAAAGACTGTTAGCTGAGAGAAGCAAAAAGGGAAAAGTATGGTCTCAACTAGTGGAAACTTGGGTCATGGCATTGTTAAGTTTCCAGAGACTGAATACTCAGGAAGCCTTCTCCTTGGGGGTGTGCTGAGCCTATTTCTTCTAATCTTCTTCTGTCTACTGCCTTGGGCAGAGGTCTTAGAGTTCAAAAGGAAGAATGAACAAATGAAAAAAAAAACATTCATTAAATATTTACTATGTACTGTGGATACAAATAAAAGAGAGGCTATCTCTGTCCTCAAGAAGCTTGTGTTTTAAGAGGGGGGAGACAATACTAATAAGAGAGTGGTGGCCACTGAAGGATAAAATCACAGGGATAGTGATTAGAATGAGAGGGGAAATGATTGTTAACTCAGTCTTTCCAGAAGCAGTGGTAATCTTTTAAAAAAGATTATTATTAACTTTTAACATTTTTAAAATTTTTTTTGAGTTCCAAATTTTTACCCTCCTTTCAGTTTTTCCATTAAGAAGGCAAGTAGTATGATATCAGTTGTATATGTGAAGTCAGAAGCAATGGTAATGTTGCTTTGAATACTGTTCCCACAGTAGGAGATAGGTTAGGGGTATACTTCAGGAGCCATAATACCCCTGGGCAAAGTGGCAGGAAGAACATGGTTGGATGGCTAGAGCTGACCAAAGGCATCAATTTATCATCAATCAGCAGTGTCCCAAGGTGGAAGATGGATATCTGATTGGGAGGGTTCAGAGGCAGGAGTGGTAGCTCAGGGTGGAAGGGACATTTCCTGGTGGACCACTCTGAGCATTTCATCACTAAAGGTTTTGAGGCTAGAATGAAGTAAGTCAGAGGGGACTTTGAGTAGTTGTGTCTAAAGGGTAGGCTTATAAGAATTTAGGGAATATCTTCCAAGAATTTAAGAGAATCCAACCTCCTTTCCTTCTAGCTGAATGGTAAGAGTTGGGACTTAGCCTTGGCAGTGCCACTGGGTGACCATTTCTACTCCAAAATGAGAACTCAGGCTCTATTAATTATCTAGTAACCTGGGTCCTAGACATGGAACCCAAAAGGTTTCAGGGAAAGTATATTGTTATTCCATACCTCTAGTTCCTTCACTTCCATCTTCACAGAGTTCTCTTATCCTTAGGGAGAGGCATTCCCAGGTTTCCCAAGTCCTTCTGTCATAGCCCAGGGTTCTGTATGAGTGTTTAGAAACCTAACAACTTATTTTTATGAACCTGACAAATATAAACATTTTAATGACACTATTTTTTGGCATCACTATTACTATGCCCTATTCTTCCCCAAAACCCCCTCCCCTAAAAATAGAAAACTTTACTTAGAACAGAATAAGCATAGACAAAAGAAACACATTCACACAATGGCCATGTCTGAGAATGTAAGTTTCATTCTGTACCTACAATTACAAATGCTTTCAAGCTAGAGTCCCCCAGAAGGCATTTGTACATGCTAGTCAAAGATTGAAATATTGTCCCTTACATGTTACTGAGCAGAGATTTTGAGCCTTCAAACACTTAAGTTACTACAAAATAAGTACTTAAATGACAGAAAGGCAGTTCATTACTTAATCTCTGCCTGCCTCAGTTTCCTCAACTGTAAAACAGAGTTAATAATAGTACCTACCTCCTGGGTTGTTGTGAGGATCAAATGAGATAATATTTGTAAAGCACTTAGCCTAGAGGGCTAAGAAACAAACAAACAAACAAATCCTTACTTCCTTTTAGTGCCAAAAATATGTGGAAGCTCTCTGCAGGTAGACTACCTCCCAGGGTCAACTATAAAGGAAGATATGGGCAAGAGTCATACAGGACAGAGAGACACATATGGTTGCAAGCTGCATTGTTGGAGACAATAATTAGCATTTATATAGTGGGTACATATTATCTCATTTTTTTCCTCTCACAATAACCCTGGGAGGTAATGTTATTATTATTTCTATTTTACAGAGGAGAAAACCAAGACAGGCAGAGGTTAAGTGACTTGCCCAAGCTTACATGACTAGTGTCTAAGGCAGGATTTGAATTTAGGTCTTCCTGACTCCAAGTCCTGTGCTCTAATCTGCTGTGACACTTAGCTGCCTAGGCAATAGCCATATCAGTGAGATTACAAAGCCATTTGGGTATTTTCATATTTGAAAGTGGATTAAAAAGGTCTTCCTCATTGCACCTGCTTGCCTTATAGCACCAGAGACAGTTGCCTACTCTATCTATCCCAAGTTCTGTCTGTGCTTCTAGCAGTACATCAGTCAGCATGCATGTATTAGGCACCTATTATATGCCAGGCACTAGGCTAAGTAGCAGGGATACCGAAGGAAGGCAGAAATAGTCCCTATCTTCCAGGAACTATTAGTCTAATGGGGAGACCACGTGCAAGCAAGATACCCACAAGGTATATGCAGAGTACATGGAAAGTAGTTACCTCCCACATCCTTCCCTGGACCTGTCACTGCACCCCAGCAGACCCTAGAACTTTTACCCCCTGTTCCTCCCTCCCCCCAATCCCTTTTGTGAATTTTCCTTTGCCTCTGCCCTTTCAGGTAGACAAAAAAGAATAAAGACAGAGTTGAGTGCTCAGATTGGTCCTTGACATTGCTGGGAGTTGTTAAAATCAGGGACCCCCTGATCTATCAGTAGAGTGCTTTGAGGAAAGATGGAGGATAGACTTGCCAAGAAGCCTGGCAACAGGACCTTTAGAGACCCCAGATGGATGGCTGGTCTCCCTCCATCACCTCTATCCTGATTTTCTGAAGTTGTAGTACTGCCTCGTGGTAGATGGGTATGGGGAGTGCCAGTGGAGCAGGTTTACCTGCTGTCACCCCATATACCACCCTCTTCTAGCCATAGTGCTCAAAACACTAGAAAGCTGGAAATCCTGAGGAAGAAGAGTAGGTAGAGATCCAGGGCAAAGCCAGAGACTTGAGGGCATCATGTTACCTAAAGGTCCCATTGGTCCTTAAGGATGCCCCGAGTACCCACATCTAGCACTCCCTTACTGGTCTGAAGGCTGGTTGTACTTAGTGAACTTGGAGAAATAGGAAGGGGAAGAAGAATTCTCTGCATCAGGTGTCCTTGAGTCACACAAGCATGCATCAGAACAGGGATGGGGGTCGGGAGGGAGAGAGGGAACTGGGAGGATGTACCAAATCAAGGACCAGAGGGGACTGACTTATCTCTAATCCTTAGACAACAAGGTCTCAGTTCCCAGTTGCCTCAGGGGCTCTGCTCTTATCTGTAGGTAACAGAGTTGGCACTGGCTTGGCCTCTGGCTGACTATAGTCAATGGGATTGAGAGTAGAGATGTCCCTTCCTTTGGCAGGACTCAGGAGACCAGAGTGATCTCTAGAAGGTCAACCCAAATGAGAGCAGGAAATAAAGTCCAGACTGCAAGAAAAAGTAGCAGCCACGATCCATAGCACAGCCTGGTTTCTAGAGCTAAGCTCTCCTCAGATTTTCAGGGCTCAGCCTCATTGTCATTCCAAGGGCAAAGGGATCTAGAAATCAGTGTCTTCCCCATCCTGAGCTCCACAGACAGGTCCTCATTCCCTCAGAGTCTTAAGGCCTTGACCTCCCACCCTCTAATTGTCAGTCCTCTCACATCCAAATCTTAGGACTCAGGCTCCCTTGTGGCTCCTCTCACCTTGCAAGGGCTTGGCATCTCTCCTAAATCAAATCTGAGGGACTCTTCTGTCCTCTCCTTGTCTTTCCCACCACCCCACCCCACCCCACAATGTATAGTCTCCAGGACCTTTGCTTCTTATCCACTCCCATCCCCCCAAGTCCCAGGGACTCTGCTGTCTCTAAAGTCTCCAGGACCTCAGCCTCAAACTATCCCAAACTCAGTGTCCCAACTCTTTTCTGTTCTGAAATCATGCCATCTTTCTCTGTCACAGTCCCTAGCGTCTCTTCCGAGTCAGCTCTCCCTCCTTTTGGACACCTGGCCGACACTTGGCCCTCCCTGAGGGAGGGATCAGAAGGCAGCCACTTTCTTTAGCAGAGGGGCATGGGGAAGGTTGGACTGATTGCTGCTAATTAACGTCACTGAAGCTTGGCCAAGCTGGAGAGGCAGATAAAGGGAGGCACGGAGGGAGGGGCTTGGTTCAGTCCCTTTTGCAGGTGCCACAGGCCACAGATTCTCCTGGGAGAGAGCTCATGGGATGAGTTCTCCCCACCCCCGATTTGTGTTAGCCATTGGCCTGGTTCACCCAGCTTCAATCATCCCTGGACACCTATAGGAGTGGGTCGGAGCCCTGGATGCAGGATGGGTGGAAGCAGCTGCCCATGGGGCTGCTATGAATCAAGCTAATTTATGTTTGAGTCAGAGCTTTCCTCTTATCTCTAACAGGGACACAAGGCTAGGGATTAACTCTGGCTCCAGGGAGATCCTTCAGTTTTGGCCCTCAGCCATATCCCACAGAACAACCCCCCTCCCCATGCTTCACTCTGCCCCTAAATCCCTCCTAGCCAATGGACAGGAAGTATGGTACCACTGACCAACCCTGAAGGGTACTGGAATCACTTCCTCCTTTATTAATGCCTCTGGAAAATGGGAGCATTTGGTTGTGCCTTGGGAGATTTAGGATCACAAGGTCTAGACCTCAAGTCATCAGTCCAGAGTGACTTAACCAACCCAGATAGATAATAGCAGGTAGAGATCAAAGTTATTCTCTCTCTCTCTCTCTGTCTCTCTCTCTCTCTCTCTCTCTCTCTGTCTCTCTCTCTCTCTCTCTCTCTGTCTCTCT
>NW_027187419.1:954113-973817 GCF_028583685.1 Petaurus breviceps papuanus
CCCCCCCCATAATAAGGGGAATACAAAAAGTAGGAATGCAGTGGGTATTGATTATATAGGACTATATACTATGTTGATTATATACTATTGGTTGTAATTTGATTTGGCAACTACTGACAGGCCTGACAGACCCCTATACTAAGCACTGGAGGAGGAGGGAGGACAGGAGGCTGGGCTATGTAGTGAAAAGGGCATTGGATTGAGTTAGGAGAATTGGGTTTGAATCTCCCCTCTGTAACTTGGTCTTGTGACCTCGGACAAGTCACTTTACTTCAGTGGACCTTAGTTTCCCCATCTTCTAAAATGAAGGGGTTAGATTCAAGGATCTTCAAGTTTCCTTCCATTTCTAAATCCTCTGATCTTCCAGGATGAGTGCCTCTAGTTTCTAGATTTCTGGATTCAAGGAGCCACAGAGTAAGTTCTGGTGACGCTGAATGTGTGGGAAGTAGCCTGGGGAAAGGGGAATAATGAGGCACTGTGTGAATGGTTGGTGGGTTTAAGAAGCAGGCCTTCCCAGCTCCAGGGCTGGGGGAGCCATAGGGGCTTTATCTTGCCATTAATGGCTTTCTAAATTGGTGGCAGTGGAGCAAAAAACCCAATTTGAGCCAGGAGCATGCATGATTACTATTGTAATAACCTCAGCTAATAAGAATATGATGTGGGGTTAGGTTGGGAGAGAAAACACATTTCTCATTAGCTTTTGGATTAATTACTCTCCATGCTTTCTTAGTTAGGAGGAGGAGGGGAAGGATGAGTTACCGCCCCCTTTCAGAGCTAGAAGTGGCCTCACCTTAATTTGGGAAGGGTGTTGGTGCATATTTTCTGAGTGAGATTCTTTCCTTTTTACAGATAACCCAGAGTTATCCTAAACCTTAGATACTTTGTCCAGGAAGCACGTGTCCAGCTCATACTCAGTAAACACAGTTCAGGAGAGGTTTCAAAGGCATTGAATGTGTAATGACTCCTTCTGGGACAATGCTGGAGGCCTGGTAGAGAGAAGAAGATGATAAGATTTTGAACCTTCAGAGGGGTTCCAGAACTGGGAGGAAGGCAAGAAAGTTGGAACTGGGTAAAGGTAGCAGAGTGCCTGTAGCTATAGGGGAGGAGCAGCCATGAGAAGCATGAGGCAAGAAGGGAGCAGCAAATAATTTGACCATAGTAGATGCAACATGATGTTAATTATAGGGAGAGCAGTGATTTGGGTTTAGCTACATGAATGTAGGACACAGGTTACTTGCCCTATCCTCCAATGCTCTCCCCCCTAAGGCTTGCTAAATGAAGCTCTAGGAAAATATGCATGGCCCTAGTGCAAACTGCAGAGACATGATGAAAGTTGGAAGGAATTTAGTCATGCTGATTCATACGGCAGGACTTGCTACCAAACTGCAGAGGTGGAAGCAAAATAGCTCAAAAGACAGATTTAGCTTGAGGGACTCTCACTGTGCTGGCTGGATGAAGTTGTGGGTCTGACTAACAAAAAGAGCTAAAAATAGTTCTGAGGCTATGGGCTAGACTCTGAAAAGAGCAATCACACCTTTGTTTAGGAAAAGACTGCATAACCATTTTAGTTCAGTGTAGAACCTGCAGATACCAGCAGTATCTTAATATAAAACCAGCAGGCATCAGTGGAGACCTCGAGTAGATGTCAGTACAGGGTAGAAGGTAGCCCACCAGAAACTGACAGAGTGACAGCACTTCTACCAGGAAGCAGTGAGTGACAACTTTGTAGGCAAAGAGGTAATCCATCTGAGATATAACCCTATTCACAATCCTTTTTCTACAGCATGAAAATCTGTGGCAGAAGAAGCACCTCCGTGCACATAGAGGAGCACCCTTTTATTTACCTTGCTATTCTGTGTAATTAAACAACTTTGCTTTGAGTTAGTGTCCTCTGGGTTAGTCTGGTAAAAGAAGAAAGTGGGATAGAACCTTATGAGTTATGATTCTGAAAAGACGCTGACTCAAGCAAACTTTGAACCTGGATGAGGCTTTCAAGGTCCCACAATGAGGACATCCAAGCTACAAAATATGACTTGTGAATGTACTTAAGCTACCTCAAGAACCACTATATGAGGTAGAGGGACATGGAATTATCAGAGGTAAAGCCACAGAGCTTGTGGGACAGAGTATCTTGAGTACATAAATAGGCAGAATTTAGTACAGCAAAATTCAGTAGTGGGGAAATGGAAGGTGCAATCATTCTCATAAGAAGAAATAGAATGTTGGAGATGCTCTCCAAGGGTTTGGCTGAAGAGCAGTTTAAGGGGTACAGTGGATAGAGCACAAGCTCTGGAGTCGAGGACCCAGATTCAAATCTCACCTCAGACACTTGGACACTTACTAGTTGTGTGATCCTGGGCAAGTCACTTAACCCTGATTGCCTTGCCAAAAAAAAAAAAGAGTTTGATGGATAGTCTTGGTCTGACTAAAGGTTAACAGGGAAATAAATCATGGGTACATTTTAGCCTGATAGGTATCTTTGTAATAGGCTGAGCCATCTTCTTTTATGAAGATTCAATTTCAAATTAGAAAAGCAATTACTAGATGTCTGTGGTGTGCAAAGAGCACTGTGCTAGGAAATATTTTATTTTAGCAAAGCCACAGTCTCAATTTCCATGAAGCTTATGATCTAGTAGGAGGATGTGATACATAGTTAAGCACCAGAGGGAGCCCTTGAGTGAGTTCCAGCTCTGGCACCATTCTTATGTTGCTATGGTAGCATTGCTATGGCAACCACGCTTCTACAGTAAGGAGGCCAGACTAATAGTGGTGTCTTCAACCTGCCCCTCTTCCTTCCCTCCCTTTCCCCACTCCCCACCTCCCCTTCCTACCAAAAAGCTAGGTTTTGATGCACATATAAGAAGTCCGACACTCAGATTCTCTCAGATTAAAAATTACTGTTCTCTTTCAGCTTGCAGACTTTCTGAACTCATTTCTCTAGGGCAGAGTTCTTAATTTACAATCTATGCACTTAAAAATATTTTGATACTCTGTTTCAATAATTGATTTCCTTTGTAATCCTATGAATTATATTTTATGCATTTAAAAACATTATTCTGAAAAGGGGTTCACAGGCCTCATCAGACTGCTGAAGTGATCCTTAACATTTTTTTAAAAAAGGTTAAGATCTCTGCTTTATGAGTATCTTTATATTGGTCTCATATAGAATAACCTTAGAATTCTCTCTGCCTCTGTGTAACTTTATTTCTAGTCCCACCCCTAGCTCAGCTTTGATGAACAAAAATTGTTTCTCTGAAAGAAGAAACTTGTCTCTTTCTTTAGCTCACTCTTCAATAAACATAGCAAGCAATCTGGGTTTTGTTGGCCAAGTTTTAGCACAGGTTAATGGCATATGAACAAAAGTAAACAAAAGGAAAAGAACAAAGTTTCCAAACTCTGGTTGCTATTCAGATAATTTAGAAGGGACGATGAGAGCAAGAGGTGAAAGGAACTGATGCATCAAATCAGCTTCTCCATCAGTCAGTCAATAAACATCTATTAAATGCGTACTATATGGCAGGCACCATGCTAAGTGTTGGGGATATAAGGAAAGGCCAAAGACAGTCCCTGCCCTCAAGGAGCTTACAATCTAATGGGGGAGACAACAAGCAAAGAAATCTGTACAGACAACTTGTTTCCAGGCTCTCTTGCCAGTCCATCTTCTATATGACTGCCCAAAGAATCTTCCTAAGGCATGGGTCTGAACATGTGAGCCCCCGGATCAAAAACCTTGATTGACTGCCCATTGCTCATAGGATAAAATATAATGTCCTGGCATTTATAGCTATTTTTCTTCTTGCTTTCACCTACATTTCCAGTTTTAGTTTGTATCACTTCCCCTCATGAGCTCTACATTTCAGCCAAAATGGATTACTAGCTATTTCCCAAACTCAATATGGGAGCTGGGTGGTCCACTGGATAGAGTAGTGGGCTCAGAATCAGGAAGACTCAACTTCCTGAGTTCAAATCTGGCTTCAGACATTTGGTATGACTTAGGGCAAGTCATTTAACCCTGTTTGTTTCAGTTTCTTCATCTTTAAAATGAGCTGGAGAAGGAAATGGCAAATCACTCAGTATCTTTGCCGAGATAACCTCCAAATGGGATGAAGAATGACACAACCAAAATGACTGAACAACAAAACTCAGTACTCCAACTCTTATCTCCATGCATTTCCACAGTCCAGTTCTCATGATTAAAAAACAACCCCTCTTCATTTCTGCTCTTAAAATCTTGTCTTCTTTTAACTTTTGACTCAGGTACCACCTCCTCCATGAAGCCTTCCCTGATTGATTCTCCCAGTTACTATTGAGTTACTGCCTAGAATTCTTTTACTATACTTCTTTATATTCACATCCTTCTCCTCCTATAGAATATGAGCTTTTTGAGGAGATGAACTAGTTTGATTAGTTTTTTGTTTAGATTTTGGTAACCTCAGCATCTACCCAGGCCTTACATTATAGGTTGGTTAATAGTGTTGAATTGTATTGAGATAAATATTTATCGGGATTAATTGATCAATGACAATGTTTCCATTCATAGGTCTATCCAGCAACCAAGCCACAAATGAGAAGGTTGACTTCTTTCTTACCTGAGCATAGTCCTCAACTGGCCAGTTCCAGTTGGAACACAACTCCCTTCCTTCCTTCCTTCCTTCATCTTTGTTTGGGCCCTGATGGCTCAGAATGAGTGCAAATAGCAGTTGTTTCTGTTTTGACTAGAAACCCTGATGGTCTTCCCCTCCCAGACTGAAGTTTTTCTTTTGACTAGGTAAAATAGGCCAGTCAAACTGAGACCTGGGAAAGACCCTAGCTTAAAAGGTGCAAGGTCTCCCACTGTATCTGGGGCCATCTCCAACCATCCTGATCTATATTTTGCCACTGGACCCAGATGACTCCAGAGGAGAGAGTGAGGCTGGTGACTTTGCACAGCCCTGCCTCACTTAAATCCAATTCATTTTCATGTCATAGCTCTGATGTCCTGGTCCTCTTAGAGAGCTAAGGACAAACAAGGACAACCACCTGAGCACTCTGGAGGAACTCTAGGGAAGCGTGGAATTTTTTGGGACCTGTGGCTCTAATTTGTTCCAAAGAGCTGGGGAAAAGGAAGCTGCTTTAGACCCCTTCCCCCAACTCCTTCCCTCATCTGAAGGATCCATGGGAGCTAGGGCTGAGCTTTGTCTCCAGTCCTTTGTGTGATAATTAGCACATTGGCAAGCTCCTTGTGCCACCTCCAACAGTCCAAATGCCATAGTAATTCTCTGCTCCTCTTGCTCCCTTTTGACATTTCAGCAGCCATTGTTTGACGGCTAATTGCCTGACAGATCACACTGCTCAAAGCCCAGGCTGCTCCCAACCCCCATCTGTGTCCACTATTCCTTGGGGCGGCTCAGAGGCATTCTCCCACTGTTCACAGTGGCTCAGTGCCCACGGGCAGGCCCAGAAATAAAACCTGGGCCACAGGTGCCAGGCAGCTCTTTGTTAGAACACCATGGGATAGCCACTTCAGCGTGCATGCATGTGTGTGTGTGGGTGTGTGTGTATGTGTGTGCATAAAACACATAACTAATTTGTGTGTATGGGAGTATGTGATTGTGGCTGATGTTTAGGCCCACCTTCCTGACCCCTTCAGATGCTCCAGACTACCGAGGGTGGAGCGATCCTTGGATTGCTTAAAGTTCCTCAAAGGATAGCACAGAAGGTTTATACAAAGGCTGAAATTTTTTTTCTCTAGAGAGAAGAGGGAAAGGGAAAGGCCAAATTGGAGCCACAGTCCAAGCCCAGCTGGGATGCCCGGAAGTGCCAGGGGTTCAGGTCACTTTGGTGTATTCTTCCCCTTACTCTGGGGAGATAAAGGGAAAAAGGAAAAAAAAAAAAGTCAGATCCTCCCCTGGTTCTCCGGGAAAACCCCTCCTGGATGTCTCTTTCCCCAGGCACTCTGTATTCCAGCTGTGGCTGCTGGGCCTCCGTCCATCCTGCAGGTTCCTTCTCCGGCTTTCCTCCCCGTCCCCTCCTCCCCCCCCCCCCCCCCAGGGAGAAATCTCTCCAGAAATCCATGTAAAAATAGATGTATTTCTAGATAAGCAGCGAGCCTGAAAAACGGCTGAACCGGAGACTGCGCCGCTGACAGAAGATCTATGTACCAAATTCCTCTTCAAAATCTATTTCTCCGGAGATTTATTCTTCCAGGGCTCTGCCGAGGTGGGGGGTTGGGGAGAGAGAAGGAAGGGAGAAGGGGAGAGGCGGGGGAAGGACAGAACTACCCCGTGCGTGCTCTGCCAGCTGCTGCCCTGGGGCGGTGCCCTGGAGGGCGGCCAGCTGCGGCCCCTCCCTGCAGCCCCCCCCCTCCCCCCCATCCTTTCCATCCTCATCGTCCCCGGAGTGACTATTTCCCCGAGTGAGCCTTGGTCAAATTAGACAGACAACGAGCAATCTGAAGGCGGCCACTGCCTGCAGGGACAGCCAGAGGAGGAAAAGTCAGCGCGGAGTGCCAGTGGGATTTGAATGGCAAAAAGGTCATTCGCATGCATTAGCCCAGCCCCTCCGGCGCGCCGCAGCAGAGAGGAAGCCGGCGTGATGCGCTGTGACACCCGTCCCAGCCGGCTCAGAGAATAAGTGATGGCTATATTTGTGTTTCCATCTAAATGCATGGATCAAAGCAGACACTTTAATCTATTCAACAACAACCCGAGGATTAAAAAGTTGCAGGCAAATCACATTCTTAAATTGGTAATATATTTTTGCTTGTCAGTTGACAAATCATTTGAGAGAGTGACTCCCGGCCAGGATGGGGGCCCAGGGACTTCCCCAGAGCTGACACTGCCTTCTTACTTCCTAGTGGGCCCTTGCCCACCTTGGCCTGGCAGGAATTTTGTCTATTGTCCCAGTTCCTGAGTTCTGTTCCAGGGCCTAAGACTCCCTGCCAGCCAAATAAGGGAGTAGCCAGGGAATATTGGATGCTTGAGATCATAAGATTATAGGATTTAAAGTTAGAGTGCTCTTTAGCTGACCCCATCTAGTGCAGCCCTCTTATTTTATAGATGAGGAAACTGAGGCCCAGAAGGGTGTGATTAAGGGAATAATGCACAGGAAAGTGGCACCTGGAGAGAAGAAGCAGAACCTGTCAGGTTTGGAAGATCTGGATTCAAATGCTGACAACTACATTTTATCTGTGTGTCCTTGGGCAGGTCACTTTCCCTATCTTGGTCTCAACTTTCTCATCCAGAAAATGATTAAGGTCCTTTTCAGCTCTAGCTCCTGTAAGCCTGAGTGCTTATGAGTTGCTGCAGCCAATTTTCTAAGCCTCTCTGAATTTAGCTAGGCTGGTCCTTGAAGGGCAGACACACAGTTCATTGCCAGGGCACTATTCAAAGCCTGTCCAGTTTGGCAGGACATCTCAGAGCTTACTTCCATTGGCATACTTTTTCAGAACCCAGAATCACCTCCATGCATGCCAAGATGAAGCATCAGGCAATGGACTTTAGGTTTGGGCACACACATTTAATTTAATAAATGCTTTTGTGCAAGTGTGCTAGCTCTAGCTTTTGTTCAGTGTCACAGACGACAGGCCTGATGAGACCACTTAAACTGTCCTGTCCCATTCAAAGAGATAATAGTTACTTGCTTGCTAAATTTGAAACTTTCCTTGAATTTGAGGCCCAGACTAAATGGTCTGGCTGTCTATCCTCTGATTGGTTCTGGGATGATAAGGTACTATTATTAATATTAATGTTTTTGATTAACCATGGTAACAAAGTGGGACAAAGCCTTGGAATTGGTAATATGAAACACTACATAGTCTCTAAGCCCTTTCTACCTGACTCTGGAAAGCATATGGCTTTGGTGCATGATGGACCTAGAATCAGGAAGACTCATATTCCTGAGTTCAAATCTGGCCTCAGATACTTACTAGTTGTATGACCCTGGGCAAGTCACTTAATCCTGTTTGCCTCAGTTTCTTCATCTGCAAAATGAACTAGCAAAGGAAATAGCAAACCACTCCAGCATCTTTACCAAGAAATCCCCAAATGGGATCATGAAGAGTCAGACATGACAGAAAAGGACTGAACAACATCTGTTTCATCCATATGCACTTCAGCCTTGCCTGTCTTACTTCTCTTCTCACCTAAGCCATCTTTGCTGTCATACCTACTGACCTCTGGATCATTCCACCCCCTCCTCTAAAAAAGCCTACTACCTGTCTCCTGGTCATTGTCTCTATTCTATCCCCTGCTTTCACACTTGAGGACTTCAATATATGTGTTGGGGTTCCCTTCGGCACCCTGCTTGCTCTTTTGATGTTTCTTTCCAAAATCCTATACCTTCATGCTGTTTTATTCTTTTTTTTTTTTTGGAGGGCAGTTGGGGTTAAGTGACTTGCTCAAAGTCACATGGCTAGTAAGTGTGTCAAGTGTCTGAGGCCAGATTTGAACCTAGGTCCTCCTGACTCCAGGGCTGGTGCTCTATTCACTTCGACACCTAGCCGCCCCTTTCATGCTGTTTTAACTACCTAGAGGGACGGCCATACCTTAGGCCTTACCATTGCTTATGACTGTACCAACTCTAAGATTTTGAATGTTGAATTTTACCTTTTCTGATCATTATTTCCTGTTCTTCCATGACTCTCTCTGTCTCACTCAGCCTCAGCATGTTCTAGTTTTTCCATATAACTGCTAGTCTCCATCTGTTCTCCCAATCTAGGCAGTGGGATACCATAATAAGAGGGAAGAAATTGGAGGAGGCAGGGACTCGAGTTCAAATGTGACCTCTGCTTAATAGTTGCATTATAATATATATGTATACTATTATATTTTATATATTATAATGTATAATATATGCAATTCACAACTTATCTGAACTCCAGTTGCTTTTTCTTTAAAACAGGGATAATCCAGGTGTTTTAAGGATCAGATCACATAAGGTATGTAAGGTGCTTTGCAAACCTTCGAGTGCTGTATAGATGCCAGCCATGATTACTAATCATCACTCAGATTCTAGCTTCACTTTTCTCTCCTTTCTTCAACAATGAAGTTTGCCAGCCTGACTAAACAAATTCTGTACCCTTGAATGCTTTGGTCTCTTGTTCTTTTTCCATTTGTGACCTGCTAACTCTCAACAGTTAGCTGGTACAGTGCATAGAGTGCCAGCCCTGGAGTCAGAAAGACTCATCTTCCTGAGTTCAAATCTAGCCTCAGACATTTACTAGCTGTGTAACCTTGGGCAAGTCCCTTTATCCTCTTTGCCTCAGTTTCCTCATCTGTAAAATGAGCTGGAGAAGGAAATAATCAGTTGCTCCAATATTTTTGCCAAGAAAACCCAAATGAAGTCATGAAGAGTTAGACATGACTGAACAACAGCAAACCTTCAACTCTGAGTTATCCCAGGTAGCACAGTGGAAACAATGCTGGTTTTGGTTATCAAGATCCTGGAAACTAGGAACAGAAATGTTAAATGTTTTTGCTCCAGTTGCACAGACAGTAAAGAGCATAGCAGAGATTTGAGCTCAGCTATTCAACTCCAAATTCCAAATCCTTTCCACTATATCATACCGCTGCTCCATTCTGCATCTCTCTTCCTTCTAGAAGGTTTGCTTTCCCAATAAGTCTCTTCCTTGGACTCTCTTTTCTCCCTTTATAATTTCTCTCCTTTGGTGAGCTCCTCAGATTCCATGACTTCAATTATCTTTATGTAGATGACTCCTGAACCCATATATCTAGGGCTAATCTTTCTTTGGAGCTCTGGTTAGACATCATTAACTGCTTGCTGGATATTGCTACTTCCTTTTGGCACCTGAAACTCCAGGTGTCCAAAATGAAATTCGTTATCTTTCCCCAAAGCCACTCCTCCTCCAAACTTTCCTATTCCTACTGAGGATACCACCATTCTTCCAGGCACCCAGGTTTATAACATTGGAGTCATTATAGAATATTCCCTTCCCCCATTTCCAATATCCTATCAATTATAAGTCTTTTCCATTCTACCTCCACAACCTTTCTCATATCCATTCCATTCTCTTCACTCACATAGCCAACACCCAATATTACCTCTTACCATAACTAATCTAATTGGTTTCCCTGCTTCCTAATTGGTTTCTTTGCTTCTAGTCTAATTTCTCTGCAATGCTTTTCTCTACATGGCTGCCAGAATAATCTGTCTGAAGCACAGGTCTGATTATTTTATTTTCTTGCTCAGAAGCCATCAGTAGTTTCCCATTGGTCAGACACTGAAGATGCTAAGTGTTTGAGACACTGCATTTTGGGCAATCGCCAGTTGTTCTGACTTTTGTTGTGTCACTGGACTTTGATAATTCTTTTTTTTTTTTTTTAAGGAATCAGGGTTAAGTAACTTGCTCAAGGTTACACGGCCAGAACCAATCCCAGGTCTCCCTACTCTGGGGCCGGCACTCTTACTCACCTCCTGGCTCACCACCTGGCTGCCCCCAACTTTGATAATTCTGGAAGAGAGAGACTGATGATATTGTGCAACTCTGCCTTAAATCTAATTCATGCACAAGTCAAGACTTGTGATGTCATTGGTCTTCTTTGAAAACGGAGGAGCAAGAAGAACAAAAATAGGCTCCAGGAAGTCATCTAATTGACTACCTTCATTTTTAGAGATATGATAGGAAACTGAGGCCCAGGAAGATAAAGTCAAGCATTGAGGATAAAAAAAGAGATAAAAGGAAGTTCCTGCCTTCAAGGAGCTTACTGTTGAATGGGGGAGATAGCATTCAAGTAAGTATAAATAAAGTGTAAACAAAACAAGTTATATACAGGGTAAGTAGGAAATAATTAACAGAGGGAAGGCACTGGAATTAAGAGGAACTGGGGGAAGGCTCCCTGTAGAAGATGATATTTTAGCTGGGATATAAAGGAAGCCAGGGAGGTCAGCTGGAGCAGAGGAGAGAAAGAGTTCCAAGCACGACAGACAAGAAGGGAAAATGCCCAGAGCTGAGAGATGGTGGGTCAAACAACTACGAGGCCAGTGTCCTTGGACTGGAGTAAGGTGTTAATAAGACTGGAAAGGCAGGAGGGCTTTGAATACCAAACAAACAAGGGACTTACTCAAGGTCACACAGCTAAAACATGGTAGGATTCATACTAGAAATCAGGTTTCCTGGTTCCTGGTCCAGTATTCTTCCTGCCATACAATTTCTCTGCCCCAGTATCTGTCAGGGCAGAGAAGGAAGGGAAAGACAGGACCAAAGTTATGTCCTTGTCCCAAGATCGGGGCCTTCTTACACTGGGCGCTCTCCTTTCCTGTTCTACCTTCAGAGCCAGCTGGAGACTGCTACAGAAGGCGCTGACTTTAACTTCTCAGAACGTTCATTTGTTCAAAGCGAGCAATTACTAATTAATTGGCGAGGGGCTGGAGTTCCCATCCCAGAACTGAGGCATGGAAGATCTGGCCATGTGTGTCTGAATACGGATAGGGGGTTGTGGTGATGGGGGCTGGCACTTCCCGATTGTGCCATCTGGCTGTTGGAAAATAATGAGCAGGTGTCCAGTTTGGGGAACAGGTAATTGCTGACGGACAGAGCTATATATTTCTGCATATGTTCCTGGAGCCAATCTGAGTCCCAGAGTAGCAGGGGGAGGGAGTGGGATTTGTTACAGTCAGATGATAATGAGAAAACTCTCTAGGGTAAACCTACTTTACTTTTAATTCTTTCATTTGCATGGTACTTTATACCTTTCAAAAGAGCTTTTATACCCAGATCATTTTGGCCCCTTTGGGAGGTAGGCAAGTTTTATTAGACCCATTTAACAGATGGAGAAACAAAGTAACAGTAAGTTTAAATGATTTGCCTAAGACCAGTGGTAGAGGCAGAATAAAAACTCAACACTCAGGAGTCCCAAATCAATCCCCTTCCTATGATATTCCAGTGCTTCTGCCGTTTGTTAGGGTCATTAGTTCTTTGACAGCCCCTATCTGGTGCTAGTACAGAGGATGGTGGGGGATAGGTGGGGATCAGAATACAGTTCAATTGAGAATGAAGTTTTACTACGAAAGGGAGCAACCTGTCTTTCAGAGAGACCTAGGAGTAGCCTGTCCTAAAGAACTGGGAAGGGAGGGTTGAGGGTATCATTTTGACAGGACTCTTTTCAATGGCTGGACAAGTCTCACTGGTTGCCGGTTAGATAGAATGCTGGGCTTGGAGTCAGGAAGACCTGAGTTCAAATCTAACCTCAGACATTTACTAGCTGTGTGACCCTAGGCAAATCACTTAACCCTGTTTGCCTCAGTTTCCTCATCTGTCCAATGAGCTGGAGAAGGAAATGCCAAACCACTCCAGTATCTTTTCTAAGAAAACCCCAAATGGAGTTGGTTGTTGTCCTTTCTTGAAGAGGACCAAAATGGTCAAGTTACAGTGTGTCTTACTATGGCTGATGAGACCAATACAAGCTCAGAATGCTCTACCATAGGGTGGGCACAAATAGCCCATGTGAACATTTGGGATGGATTCTCTAAATTTGCACGTCTCCTATTTCTTTTTGAGCTACTTCAATTCTGCTTTGCTCATAGAGCACAGCACCTTCTTTGATGTGGGTGCCCAAATGGGGTCAGGAAGAGTCAGAAAAGACCAAACAACCATAACACAAAGATTTGCAGTGGGGCCTTGGAGGGGTGGAGCTGGTTGAGGGATTAGACATTGCACAACACAGGCCAACAGAGGACTAAGAAATGCCAAGATGGGGCAGCTAGATGGCGCAGTGAACAGAGCACTGGCCCTGGAGTCAGGAGGACCTGAGTTAAAATGTGACCTCAGACACTTAACACTTACTAGCCATGTGACCTTGGGCAAGTCACTTAAGCCCAATTGCCCTCCAAAAAGCAAAAAAAAAAAAAAAAAGAAAGAAAGAAATGGCCAGATGCTGATCTTCAGACTGCCATGGAAAGGAAGAGTGTCCTTCCCAGGAAGTGTCCTCCCCTCCCTCATTTCTATACCCTGGTACAAAGCTCTGATGGATCTTGCCCTAGTTACACTATGGCCTGTGTATTTGTGTGCAGTGAGTTGGTCTTCAGAGTGATATATGTATGTGTCTTCATCCATGGGTAAATGCATGTTCAAGTGTACCTCCACATATCATAATCATCACCATCGTCAGTATGAAGAGGCACGGCTCCCGTGGAGGCAATTATACAAGCCTTGTCTCTGCCCTATGGGAGTTTAAAGTCTAAGATAAATGGATGGGAAGAATGTATGCAGAACACATAGACAACTGAATAATAAACTTTCAGCAAATGTATTAGTAGATAGATAATGCTAATAGCTGACATTTATATAGTTCTTTAAGGTTTCCAGGTCCTTTACATACATTATTGCATCCAAACCTTGCAAAAAATCCAAACCAAAACAAACCTTGTGAAGCAGGTACTATTGATACTAGTGTCTCTTACCACCTAATTTATTTTTGTCTATACATATAAGTTCATTAGTCTGGGGAGCTCCCAGTGAGAAATTCCTTTACCATCATTGGCAAACACCTGAATGCAGCACAGAGGAGGTGAATGACTTGTCCAGGATCCTACAGCCAACATGTTTCAGTGGTGAACCTTAAAGCCAGACTCTGAAGCATCTACATGGCTCAATGAATAGACCATCAGATCTGGAGTCAGGAGGACCTGGGTTCAGATCCAGCCTCAGATACTTACTAGCTCTGTGACCTTAAAGCCAGCCACTTAAACCTCTGCCTATCTCAGTTTTCTCATCTGTAAAATGGGAATAGTAATAATAGTAGCTACCTCCTAGAATTGTTGTGAGGATGAAATGAGAGGATTTGTAAAGACCCTTGTAAACCTTAAGGCAATATATAAGTGCTAGCTATTATTATTGTTTTTATGATCTGAGTTTGGCTCTCTAACCTCTATACCATAATGCTGCTATGTTACTTCCATGGAAGAAGAAACGGAGGTTCAGAATGGTTGTGACTGACCCATACTGATACAGTTAATGAGTCGGGAGCAGATTTCCTGCCCGACTCTTTCCTTATTACAGTTCCAATAATCACTCCACTATCCCACATCACTTGTAAGACTTCCAGGCTATAGAAGTCAGGAATAGGGGGATTTGTGGGGCAGTGAAGGGCAGTTACTACCATTTTTTGCTCATAAACTATTGCCCCTGCCAAATCTCTGTGAATTTTTCCATATGGGTGTTTCTCACTGTGTGTGGTGCTGGTAATGATTGTAAGTGGGGTCTGTGTAAATGAGGGAATTTGGATGTGGAAGAATATAGGTCTGTGTGTGAATATAGATTTGTGTGAGGGTGTGAGGATGTGAGACGGGTCTCTGTGCAGGTTTGTGTTTAACTGGGTGAGTACATGTGTAAATTTCTCTTTGTGGATATGTGTGTGTATCTGTGGGGAGATGTTTGGGGGGGCGTAATGGAGGTTTCCTCTGTCTGTCTGAGGCTATGGTAGGTTGGCCCTTGTCCCATTGGCACCCCCAGCTTAGCAGCAGCCCTGGGTCCCCTGTGGATGTGCCCAGCTGGTCCTTAGAGAAAGCTCAACACCTCCAAACCAGCTGTCTTGTTGGCTTTTGTCTCTCTCACTCACTTCGTGGGCCTCCTGATGCCTCCAGTTGCCATGGAAACCAAACTAGGTCTGATTCTTTCTGCCACCTCAGGTCCCTGAGCTGGGACCATTCTGGGTCAAAGCCACCAGGGTGAAGACTGAGTTGGGGGCTATAGAGAGAGGCAACTCGAGGACCCTTGGAGACCATATCCTGGGAATGCAAACAGTCTTCATCCAAGTCCTCCCTGAGGCGACTTTGTCTCTTTTCCAAATAAGATAACAGAGGATCTCTCCAAACAAAGCCACTGGGGTCAATGCTGGCCTTGAGTCAGCACTATGGCTCTATTCTTAAAAGTGCCTGAGCTATTGACTCAAAAAAACACTGACCCAAAGAAAATATCTAAGGCATATGCTAATTTTACATCACTTTACATACATTTGCATATCATTAATTTAATGTGTTAAATAACATTTCTTCGAGAGACAGCATGGTGTAGCAGATAGAAGGTAGAGCTTGGTGTCAGGAAGGTTCAGGTTCAAATTCTGTGTGACACAGGGCAGGCAGGCTTGGCTCTAAGCTACTCTGAACCACTACCAGTGTCAGAACCACTACTGTTCTGCATTGGTAAAGGGAGTGTCTTCACGGGTAAAATCACAGGTCTAAATCAACCCCACCCACTTCCCAGTCCTTAATTCTAGTGGCAGTCTGGTTCACGGACTCTACAGATATTTTCTGGTGAGGATCCTAAAGTCCCACAGGAGGAAGTGACTTCAGAGGTCATTGTGTCCAACCCCTACCTGAAACATCATTTTTCTAGCTTTTGCTTGAATACCTCTAGTGATAGAGGGCTCCTGACCTGGCCAGGCAGCTGTTCCATTGTTGGACAGCTCCTAATTGTTAGGAAGCTCTTCCTTATGTTGGAATGAAATCTGCCTTTTTGTAATTTTCTTCCATTAGTCCTAGCTTTGTCCTCTGGGGCCACATGGGATGAGTCTAATCCCTCTTCTTCATAACAGCTTTTCAAATGTCTGAAGACAGCTATCATATCTTCTCTTCTCCAGGCTAAAGTCATTTAACTATTTCTCATATGATACTGTTTTAAGTTTCCATGCTCTCTCAGCCATTTACCTCTAGATACAGCTTGTCAAGTTCTTCTTAAAATAGGACGCCCAGAACTGAACACAATACTCTGACTTGATCTGCTTAGTTCTGAGTATAGTGTAGTCATCAATTCCCTTGTTCTGTATGCTACAGGAGCCAAGATGTCATTAGTGAGGTCACACTCTCCACCAAGGGAGAGATCAGCACCCCACCCCCCAATCCCCTCTCACCTTGCCCTATTCTTGTTGATGTCTTTTCTTAATTTTTTTTTTGCTTTTTTTTTTGGAGGGGGAAGGCAGAGCAATTGGGGTTAAGTGACTTGCTCAAGGTTATTCAGCTAGTAAGTGTTAAGTGTCTGAGGCTGGATTTGAACTCAGGTCCTCCTGACTCCAGGGCTGGTGCTTTACTCACTGCACCATCTAGCCACCCCAGTTGGTGTCTTTTCATAACCACCCCTCACCCCACCCTGCCCCCATAGCAGATACCCTAAATATGCTTGAGGTCTTCCTTTCCTAATATTTCAGAGATATCAGTGTTATACTACATTATCTTTCTGTTTTCTTTTGACTTTGCTATATGACTACTTTTGGTATTATACAATTTTTATGGTATCTTTGATATCATTTTTTACCTGAATGTTTTCACTGGTAAAATACTGTTGCTTGTTTATATTCATCACTCATTGTTCCATTGCTCTTTGGGATTACAGATCTGTAATTGTGTGTGTATGTGTGTGTTTCTTCTGAAATCTAGGTGCATGATTTGCAGCTTTGTGGAATCACTATGAATGAAAAAGTATATATTAAACACTTACTGTATGCCTAGTACTGTTCTAAGCATTGGGGATGTAAAAACAAACAGAGACAAGTCTGACATCAAGAAACTTATATCCCCATAGGAAGAGAAGATACATATCCAGGGAAGGGTACTTTGGTCTGGGAAGTCACAGGGACATGAGCAGAGCAATAAGGAAGTCACCTGACATTCCCTTTCCAGAAGGAATTTTGGTATTGATTTTATTATGGTTCCCAGACCAAGAGGTAGAAAGTGTAGGGGGAAGGGAACAGGCCCTACCAGAAATTCAGAAAACATCTGGGATAAGAGTATATGGTTGATTTTTGAACTAGTTAGATATAATATGATTGTATTGTTGTCCAGTTGTTTTCAGTCATGTTTGACTCTTCATGACCTCATTTGGGGTTTTCTTGGTAAAGATACTGAAGTACTTTGCCATTTCCCTTTCCAGCTCATTTTATAGATGAGGAAACTGAGGTAGACAGGGTTAAGTGACTTGCCCAGGGTCATACATCTAGTAAGTGTCTAAGGTCAGATTTGAACTCAAGAAAGTGATTCTTTCTGACTTCAGACCCAGCACTCTATCCACTGTACTACCTACCTGTTCAATTTGATACTGAAGATAATAGAGAACCTAGCTATGGTAGAGTTAATCTGGAGAAAATTTGAGACTTTAAGCTCCATTTGAGTCATCAGTAATTATGGCAGTTAATGTGATCTTAGACTGTTTTAATATAGTGTACAGAACTATGTCATGGAGTAGTAAGGTCTTAGGGCAATTAAATGATGCAGATCACTGCGCCATCTAGCTGCCCCAGATTGGCTACTTTTAAGAGAGAATAGCCATTTTCAGTAACATTCTTAGAACGTACCTTTTTAAATGAGGCCATATCATATTTCACATATACATATTGTGTGATAAATATCTTTTTCAGCTGATGAGATTTAACAAGTTTTATGTATGCTTGTTTATGTATTTTCATTATTTGTTTTAGGTATACAAGTTAATACAATATGATTGAAGGACAAAATAATTATTGATGTTTTCTGCTAGGCTTTTGTTCTAATCTATACATGTGGCCTGGGAATTAGGGGGTGAACGGCTCCTAGAGTCTTTTCCTATTGGCATTTAAGTACAGTGGGCTTATCAGTTAAGATAATTGTCCTCTTGAATGGCAGGGGGAGTTGGACCTGAAGGTGAGGTGAGGTTTGGGTGAGGAAGGAGCTCAGCAAGGGCAGGGTAAGCTTGTCAAAGGGAGGTAGCAGTTAAAGTGTAGGAGCTTAAGTAGGGTCTACCAATGGGGGCTCTGTGTTCTGGGAAATGGGGGGAGGAGTGTGAGAATTCTAGGTTTGAGAGAGGATTCAGTATACAGGTACAGACTTTTGGGGTTGAATTGGCTGAAGAAATCCTTTAGTCCAGATTTTGCAAAACTGAATGTGCTTAATCTCCCCAAAGTCCTGTGATTAAACCCATCTTAAGGAATTCATAGTTTTAAAGCACCATTTCTGGGACACACAGAGTATGGGGGCTTGCTTTCCTCTGTCCAGTACCAGCCATTGTGGTTTGTGGACCATAAGAAGTGGAAGAGTTGGGTAGATTTCCTCTGGTGAAAGGGAACTCCCTTTTTTCACATTAATTGACTTATTAAGTCCCCTACCTCAACCACCCTGGGGATGATTTTACTTATGGTTCACAAGTCTAGTTTCTCTCAAAAGGGAATGGGCTGGTAAAGAGGGTGTTTAATATACAATATGAATCATCTATGGGACAAATATGGCACAGAAAGAAATGCTAAACATAGAAGAATTATAGTTTACATTAACATAATTTACAGGATTCAGCAACTTAACTCATAACTACAGATGCATTTGACTGGGAGGCTTACTATTTAAGCCTCATTAGAACATAAAGCTCTTTTGCAATGCTGATTATTAGGTCTTTTATATTTCACCTTGGCACTGCACTGTCCAATACTCTGCTAGTGTAATGACCAGACTTGAGTCAGTCCTCTTCTCATTGGTAATTAACCTCTCAAATACAGAACCTTTCCCTATCCTAAGCCGGGACATTGTAGCTGCTACACTAAATGGCCTCCTAGGACATTTGGACCCTTTGGAAGTCACAAGGTCAATGTCTGACCTGGATAAGTCCTTCATGGGACACTCATTCACCAAAGATTAGGAAAAGAAGCAGAAGTGACCATGTCTTCATGACTGAATAGAAGCTAGGTGAGAGAACTGGTCAGTTGTATCTTGCCCTCTCAACTTTCAGCCAACTGGTTGGTTCTTGGTTCACCTGGGACAGCAGCCAAGCTGGGGACTCTTTATTACTTCCCATTAATACATGTCTAAAAGGCATGATTCCCAAGCCCCTACGTTGTTAACCAGAAACAGGCAGAGAATGTCTGCTCATGCTCTGAATGACCCACCAGGAAGCGTAAATTGGAGCATCCTGCATACTCCATGCCTGTGTGGACAACCCATCCTCACTCTAAATATTATTGGTGCACTTGTCTTACCTCTCTTTAAACGGCAAGCTCCTAGAGACAATCTCCAAACGTTGAAAAAGCGATAATCTTGTGCCCAGATGGGAACTTCCATAGAAAGAGCCCTGGACTTAGAGCTAGAAGACCTGGCTCTGATGCTTCCATGGCCAAGCTGTTGTACTTTCTGCCTCAGTTTTTTCATCTGTAAAATGTGTATAATAGTACCTTCACTCATGTACTATTGTGAAGAAATCACTTGTAAGCCTTGGTAAGCTGGATCAATGCGGGCTATTTATTAGGAATGGTGTTGTGTAGTGGGTAGAGAGAAGGCTGGTTTTGGAGTAAGGGAAACCTGGGTTCAAGCCCCACCTCTGGCACAAACTGGCTGCGTTGCCACGAGCATGGTCACTTAGTGACAGCGCTTTAGGCAATACCGTAAGTTAGAGAGGTGTGCTGCTGATCTCCAGGGGTGTAGGGATGTTCCATGTTCTTCCATGAAGTTTTGATTACCCTATCTGGATAACTTTCCTTCACCATGCTTTTTTTTAAAGAATCTCTCACATGGTCCTTAGAGTATGTGCTGCTATTGTTAGCTAATGTTGTGTGTGGCATTGTGGTGTAGTAGCCAGAATCAGGACTGGGAGACCAGGCACTTAGGAGGTGTAACGGGCCTTTTACATAACCTCTTTGTCTCATTTTTCTCATCTGTTATATACATATGTGTGTATACACATATAAAATATATATTATATAGACATGCATGTGTATATATGACCTTTTTCAGTTTCCTCATCTGTAATGTATATAT
>NW_027187419.1:973827-1033133 GCF_028583685.1 Petaurus breviceps papuanus
ACAATATCTGTGGTGGGGATTCTATCTGTTTCTAGAAGGGAAAGAGAAATAACTGGTATAAAGGGAGGCCTGAACAAGCAATCAGGACACCCAGCCATGCTGCCACTAATTAGCTGTTGGCCATTCACTTCAGATTCTGGCCTCAGTTTCCTCTTCTGTAAAAGAGGGAGTTGGACTAGCTGGCTTTTGAAAGCCATTTGATTTCTGTATGTTCCTAGGATCTGGGCTTCTTCTCACTGGGGCTGGTAGAGGTCTACAAGGGAGGGGGGAGCCTGGCTGGAGAGAAGGTTGGGCCTGCCCTTCTTTAGTCAGGGCTAAGCCTCTTTAACCCCCTTTGGGTGTGAACCAGCCCTTCCCTCCTGACCTTGTTTCTTGTTGGCTCAGCTCGGCCCTGCTAACAAGCTGAGCAAGCCGGGAAGCTGCTGCCTCTTCTCTGACATGCTGACTCAGCTCTGTGGCTCCCACTTTATTTGAAAATGCCAAGTTAATTGCTCTCTAGCTCCAGGCTGGATCAGCGTGTGGCTTGGGGGCATGGCTTCCCCTCCTCGTTCCCTGGAGTCTGGGGAGGAGAACAGGCCAGCCTTCCCTTGTCCTCAGTCTGGCCCCCTCCTCCTTTCAGTCTGTGTTGGTAGGGGAGTGTTTGGGGAGGAGGGAGGGAGAGAGAATGAGACCATAGGTGTTTATCAGGGAGAAACAGAGCCTAGGAAGAGAGGAAACCCTGCCATTGAAGGACACTGGTGTTTAATTTGTCCCAGACCTGCTCTTCTCAAATGCTGATAACTGTGTCCAGGGAATGTCTGGGCACTATGTAGGTTCTTGGACCTCAGGGTTTTGGGAAGGGATGTGAAGGGGTCTGTCCCTGAGGAGGGCGGGAAAAGGACTTGAGTGCAGGTCGACCTCATAGGAGGAGAGGTAGAAGGGGTGTGTGTGTGTGTGAGTGTGTGAGAGTGTGTGTGTGTGTGTGTGAGTGTGTGGTGGGGGAGAAGCTGAGAATCTCAGGGAGGAAATGGACTGAGACCAAGGAAGCATCCCTGTAGTAAGGGGAGGTGGGACTGGGGGGAAGGGAGTAGAAGATTGTAAGGAGTACCTTAGTATAGGGGAGTCAGGAGGTCTGGGTTCAAACTCCATTTCTCTGAGCCTTTGTCTCCTTATCTAGGAATAAAAGGTAATTGGACAAGATAATTTAGTGTTCTCTTCCTAGAGATATATAGCTTTAGAGTTGGAAAGGATCTTAGATGTCATTTAGTCAAACCTTATTTGGCAGAGGGGTAAACTGAATCTCAGAGAGGTAAAGTGACTTGCCCAGGGTAACACAGCTAGGAAGTAGAATACCTGGGATTCAAACCCAGTTCTGCCTACTCCAATTTTTTTTTTTTTTGCTTTTTGGAGGGGGGAGGCAGGGCAGTTGGGGTTAAGTGACTTGCCCAAGGTCACACGGCTAGTAAGTGTTAAGTGTCTGAGGCTGGATTTGAACTCAGGACCTCCTGACTTCAGGGCCGGTGCCACTTAGCCTCCCTGCTTACTCCAAATCTTGTACACTTTTCAGTATGTCATTACCTCCAAAGGCCTTTTCTGTCCTCATTATTTATATGACTATGGCAAATTAAGGAGCTTTGAGGAGGTTAGGAGGGTCCAAGGAAAGCCCTTTGAGACCTCCACCTCTACACTCTCTTAATTAGGACTTCCTTTTTGGGTCCTGAGGACTTCTGGCCCTGAACTGACCCAGGTTAGCTGAGACTTGGGAGCTTATGGGGCTGAGAGAAGGGTAAAGGACAGATCCAGGACCCCCATAGTTTTACCCATGGGAGGTCTTGAAAGATAGAAATTGATATTATTTCAGAAAGAAACTAGGAAAAAAAAGAGAAGGGAGCTAAGATATATTTGCTCTTTGTTCTCATAAAGGGAAGGGAATATGCATTTATATAACACCTACTATGTGCTAAGCACTTTAAAAAATAAATGTTATTTCTTTTGATCTTCACAGCAATCCTATGAGATAGGTGCTGTTATTATACCCATTTTACAGTTGAGAAAACTGAGGCAGGGGTTATGTGACTTGCCCAGGACCACACAACTAGTGTCTGAAGTAAGATTTAAATCCAGGACTTCCTGACTATCCACTGGCTGGCTCAGGTGATGCCTGGAGATCCATTAGACTAACAGCTGCATAACCCAAGAGGAAAGTAATCATCCTTTGGGCTTGCTTGCTAGCATTTATATAGTACTTTAAGGTTTGCAGTGTGTTTGACAAATATCTCATTTTATCCTCATAATATCCCTGAGGGGTGGATGCTATCATTATCCCCATTTTACAGATGAGGAAACTGAGATGAAAAGTAATTTACACAGTTAACAAGTGTCTGAGGCTGGTTTTAAACTCAGGTCTTTCTGACTCCCAGGTTATTGTTCTATCCACTGAGCCACCTGGCTACCTTGGAAACTCCTGAAGTTCCCTCCAAGTTTGAGATTATCTAATGCTGTAAGGAAATGGTAAGAGCGCAACTGCACACTCTCATAACTAACAAGAGTGATTTCTATTAAATACACTTTATGGTTTATAATGCATTTTTCTTACAATAATCCTTTGAAGTAGGCAGTGAGGTGGCACAGTGACTAGAACTTTGGACTTGGAGTCAGGAAGACCTGAGTTCAGATTCAGTCTCAGATACTTACTAGCTGTGTGACCCTGGGCAAGTTGCTTCACTTCTCTCAGCCTCTGTTTTCTCACCTATAAAATGGGGATAATAATAACACCTACATCCCAGGGCTGTTCTGAGCATAACACCAGGTAGTATTTGTAAAGTGAAGACTTAGGAGATTTAGGAATGGCAAAGCGGGTGTGACTGAGCTTGTGGACAGTCTTTTCAGAATTCATAATTAACCCTTTGGGCAAATTGCCTTTGGCGCATATCCAAAACCCTTAGTTGTCTAAGATGCAGGGCATGCCTATGATGAGCAGGTCCTCAGAGCTATCTCAAGACTGATATGCATTCATATCAGTGACCTTTGAAGGTGGTGTTCTCTTGGGGCAGAGAGCTTGCTTACCTCAAGTACAAATTATCATCCTGAGAATGATCTCAGAAGAACATACTGTTATCTTGCTGAGAATTGCAGAGGGGAGTTGGTGAGGTTGGGGGATGGGGAAGGGAAACTAAACTTCTTGCAAAAGGGAAAAAAAATAATCCCTGTTGAACTTTTAGTATACAAACTAAGAGGATACAAGTGGTATACTTCAAAGCTCTTAATGGGCATGGAAAAAGGATTGCAATAAATTATACTAAATATAAATATTTCTTCTGCTTAGGAAAGTAATCTCTCAAAATAAAGGTTGCATTTTCAATTCCAGTGTAGAAAAAAATGATAAATGCAGTTCATCACCTAGGCTCATTTTTAACAGGCAGAAACTAGTCAATCAGTCAGTTAATAAAAATTTATTAAGTGTCTGCTGTGTGCTAGGCTCTGTGCTAAGTGCTGAGGATAGAAAGCAAGGCAAAAGAGAATCCCTCCCCTCAAGGAGCTCACAGTCTAAAGATATCTATCTCTGTAAGTATACGTTGAATTGTGAAATGGTTCAACACCTTGAAATGTGGAGTGTGTCATAGCAGTCATATTATCCAAGAAAAAAGGCTACTCAGAATAGGTATGGTCTGAAAACTTATAGGCTATCTGGTAAGTTTGATTTTATTTCTTAGAAAAATTATAAAATATATCATTAAAGGGATAGTTTGTGAGCAATGATCACTAAGAAGTAGCAGGGACTACTACTTCAGAACAGGTCATGCCCTGTATAAGTTTTCCTTCCTCCCTTCTCTTTCTCTCTCTCTTTCTTTCTCTCTCTCTTTCTCTCTCTCTCTCTCTCTCTCTCTCTCTCTCTCTCTCTCTCTCTCTCTCTCTCTCTCTTTCTTTCTTTCTTTCTTTCTTTCTTTCTTTCTTTCTTTCTTTCTCTTTCCTCTTCCTTCCTTCTCCTACCCTTCTTTAACATGGTTATTTGCCTGATAAATCAGGGAGATACATTCATATCAGTGACCTTGGGAGGTGGTATATAGATATAGACATAGTTTACCCTTATTACAGTCAGTCAATGAGCATTTATTTAGCACCAATTATGTGCCAGGCACTGTACTAAGTGCTAGGGATACAGAGAAAAGTAAAAGGTCATCTCTGTTTTTGAGGAACTCACGGCCTAATGGGGGAGACAACATGCAAACAACTGCATACAGATAACCTATGTATACATGTGGCATAAATTAGAAATAGTCGACAGAGGTCAGGTCCTAGCATTAAGGAGGGTAGGGAAAGTTGTCCTGCAGTTTTTAGTTGGTCCAGGGCAGCCTGTACATAGAGATGAGAGGGAGCATTCCAGACATGGGGCATAGACGAAGAAAATGCCTCGAGTCCGAAGATGGAATGTTCTGTTCAAACATCAGCAAGGAAGTCAGTGTCACAGATGACATGGGGGTTAGTAAGGTACAAGGAATCTGGAAAGGTAGGGGAAGAGCCAAGTTATGAAGGACTCTCGACATCAAACAAAAGATTTTGTATTTGATCCTGGAGGCGACAGAGAGTCACTAGAAAGGATTGAGTAGGGAGGGGTGACATAGTTAGATCTGTGCTTCAGGAAGATCACATTGATAATTGAATGGGGGATGAATTATATTTAAGAGAGACTTGTGATAGGGAAAATAATCAGCAGGCTATTGAACTAGTCCAGAGCATTTGGTAAAGTTTCTCATATACTCCTTCTGGGCATAATAATATGGATTAGATGATACGGTAGTAGAGTTAAAGGGATTTGCGATGGGTTGAAAGACTGGAGCTAGAGTGGCCATAAATGGGCCAACGGCAACCGAACAGTCAACCTGGAGGGATATCTTAAGTGAAATTCTCTAGGGTTCTATTCTTTATTCTTTTCTTTTACTTCTGAGGCTAATCAGTATAAGTCAGGTTTATCCTTCCAAACTTGATGATTCCTTAAATACTTGAAGGCAGCTATCCGTATCTCTTTGGATATTCTCTAGGATAAACACCTTCAGTTCCTTCAACCAATTCTCATAGATTCAAGACCTTTCACTATTTTTGTTGTCTTTCTCCAGACATTCTTTAGCCTACCAAGCTTCTAAAACCATGTAATTCAGGACTGAACATGATATTCTTGATATGATATGATGAAGGCAGAGTCCAAAGGGACTCTTACCTCCTTATTTCTGGAAACTATGACTTTCTTAGGGCAAGTAGGTGGTGAAGTAGATAAAGTGCTAGTTCTAGAGTCAGAAAAACTCATCTTCTTGAGTTCAAATCCAGCCTCAGACACTTACTAGCTGTGTTATCTTGGGCAAGTCACTTAACCTGATTTGTCTCAATTTCCTTATCTAAAATGAGCCAGAGAACGAAAAGTCAAACCACTCCAGTATCTTTGCCAAGAAAACCCTGAATGGGATCAGGAAAAGTTGGACATGACTGAAAAATGACTGAATGATAATAACTTGACTTTATTAGGACAGGCCAATATCCTATTAGCTCTGTGGCTGACTCTTCACTCTGTTGACTCATATTGAGTTTGCAGAACACTCTCTCCCCTGAAAGAGCAAGTAAGGACAGGGAAGGGAGGGAAAGGGCAGGAATGCAAGGTCAAGAGAAGACAGAAGAGCAAGAACAACATAGCTCATATTTCTTCAGCATGTAACAGCTCCATTAGGTAGATAGTACAAGGATTATAGTCTCCATTTTACAGATGGGAAAACTGAAACTCATTGGATTAATATAGGAAGTGGTAGAGCTTGGTTTTCTGACTTCTTGTTAGGTATTCTTCTATCAGACCATGCCACGTGTAAAGCCAATCACAAGCAGCTCTCCTGAGGACTGCTGCCATGAAAAACTTTAAGGATCTAATCACATAGTATAGTGAACTCTCTATTTATTTAGCAATAAACTAAAGCACAACATTCACAACAATATAACTTATTACTAAAGTGGCCATATAGTCTTAAACAAAACATATCATTCAGTAAGTCACAATCTCCTCAATCAATATAAAGTATCCATCTAAAGTCTTCTTTCATCTTGATTGGAGTCTGGCTTCCAATCATCCTTAAGGGGTAGTGGAAGGTACAAAGGCCATCTACCCTTAGATCACAGTTAGTTACATATCATCAGTCATCACTGTGTACCCAAGTAAAGTCTCCTTTCATCTTAACTTGAGGCTGACTTCCAAATCCCATGGCTCTTCTTCCACGCTCCCAGTTCTTGCCTGGATTCACCCAACTGCTGCCTGGATTCACAGGTAGGCAGCTCTTGGCTTCTGTTCCATATTGGAACTAACAGGGACTGCTCCACCTCAAACTCTTCATAGTTTCTGTTTGTAGGAAAACAAAGTTCAACAGGGCTACAACAATGTTTACGCTCATTGCTAGCACCATCATCTCGATTCGCTTTCTGTCTGAGAAATCAACACAAATTAACAGAGAGAATGCTTCTGTCTGACAAAGTAACACCAACAGATAGAATAACAGAGTGCCAACATCACAAACATTCTCTCTCTTACCTCTGCTTAGTCCCAGCTCGTGCTTGAGCTTTTATCTGCTCTGCTCCTTCCTGTTCTGCTTTTTCAGCAAGGCCTATTAAGGGCAGGGAAGGTCTCCAAGCTCCCTTACACAATGTATACTGTTTCCAAAACAGACTTGACAATCAGAAGTGAGGCTCAAAGATACTTGATTAGCTGAAACAAGGAGCAAAGTACTACTTTGCTTGCCATTACACCAGGTAGCTGGCATTTCATCACAGATTGGGTCATTTCTGATTTGTGTCATGCCATGGCTTATTTTCATAGTATTTTGGCAGCCTTGACCTGGGAGTCTGTAAAGCTGGACACAGTCACCAGAAGGAAGATTGGTTGTTCTGGGCAGTATCAAATTCTCCATGATTTCCTTTTTGGAGATGGATAGAAATAACTATATTTAATTATATTTTTCATTTAAAAAATGAAAGTCTTTTGTTTTTATACCAATTCATTTCTGAACATATGCTTCACAACAAAGATTACAAAAGTGTAAAAAACCAAATCATCACAAACCAACCATCACACTGATTATGTTAACATATTCAATATTCCACATAGTCAATGAGTATTTATTAAGCACCTACTATGTGCCAGGCACTGTGCTAAGTGCTAAGGATACATAGAAAGGAAAAAGACAGTAACTATCCTTAAGGTACTCACGTCTAATGGGGAGATAATAAGCAAATGACTTGTACACACAAAATATATGCAGAATAATTGGAGATAATGAATACAAGGAAGGCACTAGAATTTAGAGGGAATCAGGAAAGCCTTCCCACAGAACTAGGACTTAAAGGAAGTCAGGGAATTCAGGAGGAAATGAGGAGGAAGAAAATGCCAGGCAAGGGGGACAGCCAATGAAAGTGCTCAGAGGAAGAAGATGGATTCTTGCATAGGTTTCCAAAGTGGGCAATACTGACCCCTGGGGGGCTCTGGAACAATGGGGGTGGTGGTAGTAGCCTCGGGTGCAACTGGAAGCTATGGAAGCATAAAGAAAGAAAAGTGAATAAAATTTTGAAAAACCATTCGTCCAGGTTTCATTTGTTGTGCAACAGTTAAAATCATAGTGATGACATTATTTTCCAAATAAATACTTAAAATGCAAATTATAACCAATCAGTGGTCAAGTCCACAGACAGATCTTAACAAGCAAGTGTTAGCAAGTGAGCATGTTATTCATTGTTTGGAAGTCCATCATGCATCACCAGGAATATGTGAATGTAGTGATTTGTTTACAATACGATATTATATGTTTACATGACACAATATTGCATCATCAACATTTCAATGTAGGAAAAGCCCCACAAATTTACAATAAATTATTACATTTAAGATGCAACATAAAAAAATTATATATATTTTTGAAATGATACAAATTTGAAAAAAGAGCTTGAGAGTTAAAGAAGGCAGATTTCCATGGGGCACTGAGTAAAATTTTTTTTAAAGGGGGCAGTAAGTCAAATAAGTTTGTGAACTTCTCTTTTAGAGGAACAGCAAGGAAACCAGTCTCACTGGATTGAAGAGTATTTGAAGGGGAGAATATAAGGTGTAAGAAAACCAGAAAGTAAATGGATGGGTGGGGGCAGGTTATGGAGGACTTTGAATACTAGAGAATTTAAAAAATTTAACCCTGGAGGTGTAAAAGAGCCATTGGAGTTTATTGATTAGTGGAATGACTTGGTCAGACCTATGCTTGAGAAAGATCACTTTGACAGTTGACTAGAGAATGGATTGTAGTTAGTAGAGACTTGTGGCAAGAAGACCAAGGCTATTGCCCAGGTGTAAAATGATGAGGGTCTGTACCAGGATGATGGTAGTGTCAAATTGGGTGTGTGTGATAGATATTACAAAGGTAGGATCCTCAGGCCTTGACAACATCTTAGATATGGGAGGTGAGAAAGGGTCAAAGATGACAAGTAGGTTTCGAGTCTTGGGTACTGGAAGAATGGTGGTATCTTCAATAATAAGGAAATTGGGAAGAGGGGAGGATCTTGTGGGAAAGATAATAAGTTTAGTTTTGGACATGTTTGTACATGTGAAGTTTAAGCCATCCGCTATTTAATAGTCAGTTGGAGATGCAAGCCTATTGGTCAGTCGAGAGGTTATAGGCATTGTTAAGGAGATATGAGTACTATCTCTATGGAGATAATTGAATATGTGGGAGCTAATGAGATCACTAATGGAATAGTATAGAAGGGGAAGAAAAAAGAACCCAGGAGAGAGCCTTAGAAACACCCACAGTTCACGGTCATGACTTGGATGAAGATCCAGCAAAGGAAACTGAGGAGTGATCAGAGGTAGGAGGGAAATCAGTAGAACATAGTACTACAAAGACCTAGAGGAGAAAATATCAAGGGTGATCATTTCAAAGGCTTCAGAGAAGTCAAGAAGGGTGAGAATTGAGAAAAAGCCCTTAGATATGGCAATTAAGAGATCATTGTTAACTTTGGAGAGAATGGTTTCTGTTGAATGATGAGGTCAGAAGCCCAAATGCAGAGACTGAAGAAGAGAGGGAGAGGAAAGGAAGTGGTGGCATCTGTTATAGATGGCCTTCATAAGGACTTTGGCCACAAAAGGGAGGAGAGATAAAGGGTGATAGCAGAGTTAAATGAATCAAGTGAGGGTTTTTTTGGGAGTAGAAAAAACATGGACATATTTGTAGGTAGTAGAGAAGCTGCCAGTTGAGAGGGAGAGATTAAAGATAACTGAGGAAGCAGGGATTAAAGAGAGGACAATCTGCTGGAGAAGACAGGATTGAATGGGATCATTTGTGAATGTAGATGGGTTTAATGTAGATGGTAAGGAGAAAGGTCACTTCTTCATGGCAGACAGGAGTGAAGGGGGAGATAATGGCAGAAGACATCTGGGTGATGTGAGATGAGAAAGAGGGGAGAAGAGGGAGCTCTCTGTGAATGGTCTCATGTTTTTTTCAGTAAAATATAAAGCAAGTTTCTCAGCTGAGAGGGTGGGAGTAGGGGAGGCTTAAAGAGGGATAAAAAGGTTTGGAAGAGTCACTGTGGTTAGTGGAATGTGTAACAGGATTGCATTATCATTATGAGGGCTCAGTTGAGGTTCTATAACATAAATATATAGTGGACACAGAAAGATTTTGTGTATTTTCCCAGCTTTGTTCAGCAGCACATGTATAGGAATGATGATGGGAGCGCTCCAAGTCTGAGGTCTGGCAAGACAAGACTGCTGATAGGATAAGGGGCAAGAGGCTCAAGAAAAGATGGTATAGAGTTTAACAGGTTCACAAAAGGGGAGGTGACTGGGAGAGGTGACTGAGGGGTCAAGGCATTGGAGGTTGTGGGGAAGATGGTGTTGTAAGATAGAGGGAGTGATTAAATAACAACATATTGTGATCAGGTAAGGGAATTTCAGAGTTCATGAATATGAAAGTGGGCTTGTGGGTAATGGCAAGATCAAGAGTGTGACCATTTTTTTGTATGCTAAGGTAGAATGAAGGAGTAGGTCATGTGAGATGAGTAAATTAAGAAACTGTAAGATTAGGATGTTTGAGGGAGTATTACTATGTATGATGAAGTTCCCTAGGACTTGAGAAAGACTGTGAGCTAGGCACTGACTTCATTGAGGAAAGGAGAGTGTCCTGGGCATAATAGACAACAGTTTCCAGGATTTTAATTGGGCAGTAGATATTAAAGGAGGAGAGGTTGCAAGTGATGGCAGTACCAAGAGAACCCAGTGGCAAAGGGGAGCAATGAATATTCCAAATTCTCTATCTTGACCAGAGATCCAGGGGTAGGCAGTAGTAGGGGAGGGAATAAGTGAAAGGGAAGACTTTTTTTCCTATTTATTTCTGATACTTGCCTATATATCGTGGATATCAGACTCCTCAGAGATATTTGACACAAAGATTTTTCCTCAGGCAACCCTTCCCCTTCTTGTACTAGTCACATTATTAATTTTGTTCATGCAAAAGCTTTTCAGTTTCATGTGATCAAAAATTACCTGTTTTATCTTTTATAATCACCCTATCCCTTGTTTGGTTAAGGATTTACCCCCTAGCCATAGCTTTGAAGGGGATATGATTTGTTTCTCTTTTAGTTTTTTTTTCAAATGATATGATCTTTAATATCCAAGACATACATTCCACGACTTCCTTTAATGAAGCATTGGTGGCTGTTGGACACATTCCCTTTCAATCTTAAAGGAACCTGCCTCTGGGATCCAGGAAATCCAGTGACCAGACAGTTCCTAGGGGATCCAGACACAGATTGGATGAGACTGGATGGCTATTCTTTGTGTCCATGTTGAGTCTTGAACTAGAGGAGGCAGGCAGGGAGAGTTACAGTAGGAAGTTAGACCCAAGGAAGAATTTCCCAAGGAGGAAGGTTGTGATGCTTTAGCTTTAGGCACATGGATATCCCTTTCAGTTTGGGAAGTCACTCCCCCTCTTTGGGGTTGAATTTCCCTTTCTGTAAAATGGGAGAAACTGTTGGGATAAGATGAAATTCAAGGTCCCTTCCATCTCTAGATCTATGCTTTTTAGGGTTCTGTGGGATCTTTTGAAAGGAAGATGATCCCCATTGAAACCTGGGAGGATGAAGTAGCAGGAGGAGCCTGAATCCTCCAGCCTCCTGTAGGAAAATGTCTTCGCTTCTCCCCCCAACTAGGCCAATCTGGCCCTTGTTTTCTCTGGTGTAGTCTTTCTTCTCTTTCTTGGTCTACAGCCAGCTGCTTGATGAATTATCCCTATAGATATTCCGCCTGGAAAGCAAACACATATCATATATATCTTTGACAAGTTATTATTCTTCCTTATCAGGATGCGGGTGCATCCCAGTATACCATCATTCACTCTGGGCACTGACCCACCAGGGGAATGACTGGACACTGTGTCTGTATGGGCTTCCTTTGTCCTTTTACTCTGAAGACACCCGCAAACTGCAGCAATGAAGAGTGTATATATGCGTATTTAGGAGGAGGCGTGGGAGAGCAGTGTGTGCAGATGGGTCAGGGAATGAGGCCCCTCCTGAATACAGGGAAGGATTAGTTGCTAGCTGGGGATTGTGTCAGATTGGCTGAACACACATAGCTCTTTTCATTTCACAAACAGCGTGGAATGAGTAGTCAAGAGACCTAGGTTCCCTTTGGCTATGTTGCCAACAAGACCTGTAAATCTTGGGCAGGTTGTATCCTGTGTTAGTTGAGCTTCCTTCTCCATAAAATAAGAGGTATTGGGAAGATGCTTTGCTAAGGTCCCTGATAATTCTAAAATTTAGAATTCTCTAAAATTCTCTGACTTCATTGACCCAGAGAGTAGACCCATAGGAGGCTGGAAACTGACCAATGGGAAAAAGAATTTGGCTGGATTTCCTAGAGACTTTGGTACTGGCTTCCCCCAATCCAGAACCAACTGAAATTTCATTTTCAGTGTCTAGAACTGTACTTTGGAGAGGATGGTGCTCTTACATTCTCTTTAAACAGCAGACTTGGAGACAGATGATCTGGGGCTGAGCCTTGCTCTCCTCCTTTATGGCCACGTAATAATGGTCCAGTTATGTCATGTCCTAGGACTGTACGATCTCTAAGATTCTCTTAGGCTGTGGCATCTTGTTTCTCTTTGATCATCCATCTCCCTGGGGCCATGGCATTGCCTCTACTTTCATGCACCTAATGAGAGGCTGACTATTGCTGTTTCTTCCTAGATTCACTCTTTTCTTACCCAACTCTGGAATTAGGGACATGGAAGCAATGACTTCTTCTTCTTTCTTCTTCTTTAGCAATTGAGTCAGAGTCCAAGGAGGCTAGAAACCCTAGAAGATAGCTAGGGAGTCCCTAGAATGGGGTAGGGGAAGAAGGGACAGTACTAGGAGCTGGAGGGCTCAGAATGTCCCACTTCTTTGCTGTCCCCTTGTCTGCCAGGGCAAGGGGAAGTATCTGGCTGCCCCTTATGAGGCAGTAAAGTTTGGTGATGTATGAGATGGAAGTTAATATTAGTCCTCTCATGCTCATGATTTGTCATATTTCACATGGTGTTATCCCATTTCCCCTAGAGGCAGGCTCCATATTAACAAGCTACCTACTTAGGAATATAAATGGGGCACTCTGAATTGTTCCTGACAGCCAGAACACATTGAATGAACTCGTCTGGTCTGGAGAAGAATGGGGGGGGGGCAGGGGATCTCAGAGGTTCCACTGGGTCAGCACAACTTGGAGAAAGAAGAACACATCTTTCACTTTGGGTTGGGAGAAAGAAGAACTTGGCCAAAGTCTGGGTACTAGGCTGGTGTTTGGTAAGCTCAAGGTCATTCCTTTCCTCCAGGAAGCTCATAGAACTGTGTGAGTATGTGGGTGGGGTGGCAGATGGCACTGAAATAGGGAAGATCATGATCCCTAAGCTCAACCTTCACTCCCACCTCAAGTGAGAAAGGGGAGGAGGGTACCTGGAATAGTGGAAAGAGTGCTGGGTGGGGAGTCAAGGTCAAAGTCAACTGGGTTGGAGCTCTAGAACTTCCTTCGGTCTCAATTTCCTCTTGTGAAATGAGGAGGTTGAATTACATTGTTTCTAAGGTTTCTTCCAGATCTAAAATATTTTTCTTTTTGATAGTGAAAAGAATGAACAAGCAACCCCACTGCCTTTTCTCCCTTTCATTGACCAGTGTGGAACTACATGAAGAACTGTAACTAGCAGGGGCAAAGGGGATTTTGTCCTAGAGTGAGGATGAACCTCCCCCCCCCCCAAAGTGGTCACCGTCCATTAGCCTGGTTTTGTACTTCCTCATTAGCCTTTGATGACTTAGAAGACAGCCACCTCCAGGATCTCAACTCCATGGTGCCCTTCCTAAGGATCTGCCTCAAAGTAAGAATAGACTCTCTTTGGGGGGTAGGATGCTCCCTCTCCTGGCGCAACTGTCATGGCTGTTGGATTGCACCACCTCAGTTACATCCCCTAGTTTAACTGTTTTTACTTTTGATGAACAATTCTCTGCCTATGTTGTTACCATAGCTTAGAGCTGGGGGAGACCTTAAAAATCATTGAACCAATGCCTTTCCTTTTGCAGATGAGGAATTTGAAACTGAGAGAGGGGAATGATTCACCCCACTAGTGGGTATCTAAGACCAGGGCTTCCTAAGTCCTCAAGTGCAATGCTTGGCCTTCTACCTATACTGTCTTGCCCTATGTTACAGGGACATTCATGTTGCTGTTTTTCACTTTAGCTAATGCATTCCAAGTTGTTGATTTTCCTTCCTTTAGGCTGTGAGCTCTTAGGAATATTTCCACTCTTCTGTCTGGATTTCTTGCTGGACTCAGTATCTGGCCAAGCTTAGAGTGGTCCCTCTCCCTATACTGGTGTTTGACGATGAACTGAGTTGTTTAATGCAGAAGATTGCACAGAGATAATGATGACTTTACTTCTGGTCTCATTAGACAAATATTACTGGTCTCAGTTATGGAACATGGCTTGGTTCATTTTTCTAATAGGGCTGCAATGTTTACAAAGCATTTTCCTTGTAACAACTCCATAAGGTACTGAGTACAGCTATGATCATACCTATTTTACAGGTGAAAAAACTGAGTATCAGGCAGGTAAGGTCACATTCCTAATGTCACATTAGTGACAGAACTGAGATCTAAACCCAGGTCTTTCTTGATTCCAAGTCTAGTGTTTGAGCTGAACTACGTTACTTTTTTTTTTTTATCGGAGCTGTAACTAATCAGGACTTTACCTCAGAGAAGAAAATCTAACAATTTTTAATCTAACACACTTCACTGGAAGAAAAGATATGGTTTCTGGGAAGTTATAAGGACAGTTACTAGCAACTTGTGTATGCTCTCCTTTTCTCTATCCAAATAATGAAACCTCTAAGCTGCTCTGCCATATCTCACCCCCTCCTCAGGGCTTCTCTCTCCTCCCTGTCCAGGTGGGTCAACATCTCTTCCATCTTTCTTCCACAAGAAATGATATTTCTTGACATCAGGGACAAGTAAAAATCCTTGGGCATCCTTCCTCTAGCTTAGGGGAGGGAAAGAGTCTTGGAGTAGAATGATGATTGAATTCCATGGTTTCTGAGACTTCTTCCAGCAATGACATTCAACCATCAGAGCCACCAAAATATCTAGATCTTGCCTATACAATTGACTTTCTCTTGATTGCTTCTTGTGTTTATAGCTCCCGACTTCTCAAACTTTCCTGAGGTTAGGAGACAAGGGTGGAGAGAAGAACCACCAGGTTTAAAGTGTGGCTAGAGAGATGCCCAGTGAAGGGCACCTCAGAAGAGATGCTTCAGAGTAGAGGCCAGAGCATTTGAGGAGATATCTACACGCTTATTGAAATCCTCAAATGTAAAGGCAAGACCTGGTGGGGAAAGGAAGATTGTGAGCCAGGTGCTGAACTCCTTGAGAATAGAGAATCAATGATTTTGGTGCCAGTAGATAATAGCCACCAGGAACATTTATGAAGCAGCTAAGTGGAGAACACTGTGTCAAGTATTGGGGGGCAAAGACAGAAGGGGAATAGTCACTGTCTTCAGGGAACTCACATTCAAAAAGACAAAATATAACATATATAGGAGAGATGGCCCCAGATAAAAATTTGGGTGTAGGAAATCACAGGAAACCACAGGATCCATAGGGCAGTAGACTGTCATGTCTTTTCTAGGAGTTATAGTAGTTGGCTTTAATTATTATTTCCAGAACAACAGCAAGAGGTAGAAGGCTGGGAGGATATGCACAGGGACAGGGCAGATAGCATGATATCTGCACTGGGGAGACCCTGGTGTCCTTGCGGATGACTGGATGGGATGTGAAGCAAGTATTAGGAGAATTTTCACTCACTCACTGACCAATCAGAAGAACTCAGTCTTAGGGTGGTGTCCCAAAGCTTGATTGATTAGAGAAATTAACTGACTGTGTCTCACTCCCAGATTGAAGGTCTATTATAAGATACTGAACTTTTGAATTAGCTCTCTTTCTTACTCTCATTTGCTGACTGGAAGATTGAAGAGAAGGGAAATTTAATCCATCCTAAAAGAGGTTTCTGCCTGGGGAAGGCCTTGATATGGCGAATGAATGGAATGAGAAGTCTATGTTCAGTGCAATTAATACTTCTGCTTTTACTATGCATTTACTAATCTAATTAAACTGTGTTTGAAGTAGGAGCTTGAGGGAAGGTGAATAAATGAAGCAACAGTAAGGAAGGGAAAAGAAGGGCATGGCCAACTAAGTGGGAGCTAAGGCAGAGATTGATTGACATGTCCTGAATGACACATACTTTCAGATAAGCCTGGGCTATAGCAGTAGGGTAGAGAGTCAGATGGCTGGCAGCCCTATGCCTCTAGGGGCCTCGCTGTTTACAGGACCCAGACTGCTGGACTTGTTTCACTTGTATTATAGTTATTTGTTTACATGTCAAATGTTCTTGGCTACATTATTAGCCCCTTGAAGGCAGGATCTATGTCATAGGTCTTTGTATTCCCAGAATCCAGAGTAGTATCTTGCACATAATAAACAGCTTTTTTAAAAAATTGAAATAATTTAATTCCAAGACTGGGGGTGCATTGGGAAGTAATTCAGTACTCAGGATGAGTCTGTTGCTAATCAGGGGATCTGACTCTGTTGGAGAAGTCCTGGAAGCAGGGGTCTGTCTCTCTTAGGGCTTTCTGGGACTTTTCTCCATTTTCCAAGGAAATTTTTAGGGCCGTTGTTGAGCTGACTGACCACTAGAGGGCAACACCAACCTACATTTCCATTCATTCCCCTTCCAGTCCCGGCTCATACCTCCTGGAGGGAGATTAGGCGGTACTGGGAAAGGGATGGGGATGGGAGGGTATCTAGGAAGAAAACTGTCAAACAGGGGCTAGTGCCCAAGCCCCAGAGGGAGAGATAACCAGAAGACACTCCACCTGCCAGTTTAGAAAGTCTCCCTCAGCCAAAGATGTAAAATTTCTGGAAATTGTGAAGACTTGGGAGGAAAATATTTTAAAATAAATAAATCTGGCCATCCAATATTTACTTGTTTTTTCAGTGCTCATTACAGATTAAAAGTTATTGTTGTTTCAGTTTGGTGTCAGTTGTAAGATTGGTATCAACCTGGAATTGAGAGTCAGGGGACCGGATTAGATTGTAGTGGTAGCTAAACCACTAATTTACTTTGTGACCTTGGACAAGTTGTTTCTTCTTTCTAGACCTTTAAGTCCTTATCTGTAAAATGGGGAGAATAATACCTGCTCTATCTATACAACAACAACTACTTGTGAGGACCAAATGAGAAAATGTATGGGAAAATGCTTTGGGAAAACCCAAAATGGGGCAGCTAGGTGGCATAGTGAATAGAATGGTGCCCTTGGAGTCAGGAGGATCTGAGTTCAAATTTGACCTCAGTCACTTTCTAGCTGTATGACTTTGGGCAAGTCATTTGACCCCAGTTGCCTCCAAAGAACCTCCCCAAATAAAGAAGCTCTTTAAAAATGTAGGGCATCTTTAAGTGGAGTTAGCGGTTCAAGATAGTTCCATGAGGGAATGAACATTTATATAAATGCCTACTATACTATAGGGCCAGGAACTGTGCTAAACGATTTCTACAAATGTCATCTCATTTTCATCCTCCTAAGAACTCTGTAAGGTAAGTGCGATTATTATCCTCATCTTACAGTTGAGGAAACCGAGGCAAAAGGAGGTCCAGCACTTAATCCACTGTGACACACTGTTCTTACCCTAAGAGTAAGAGAGTCCATAAGAGGAAGACAAATCAAGGAATCAGGGTTGGAAGAGAACTAGAGGGCTATGTAATTCTGACCTACCTTACTCTAACTCTTATTTTATAGATGTGGAAGGAACTGAGGCCCAAAGGGGTGAATGACTTGCCCAAGATTACACAATAATAGTAGTAGTAGCAGCAGCGGCAGCAGTAGTAGTGCTAGTAGGATCTGATTCCAGACATGAAAAACTTTCCACTGTACCACACTATCTGCTACATTGAAAGGAGGGCCCTTATTTCTACCAGATGCAGTCTCCTCTATTCCAATTAAAAGCTCTTAATTCTGCCCCTCCTTTATTCCCCCACATTTTCACCTTGTTTTGGGCTTGTTCTCCTCAGGCTGGAGAGGACTGAAGAGGGAAGTGAGGGGTTGGAGATGGTTGGGGATCTTCAGTTTCATAAACTCCCTAGGTCCTTAGAAGGAAGAAAGACTGAGGGGATGTAGAGACCAGAGAGCATGGAGGCAGAGGGCCTCATGCAATGTTTAGGATGGGAGAGGTGGGGCCATGACTCCTTGTTCTTCTAATTGACAAGTTCCTTAGCTGCCTCCCTCCTTCCCAGTGCTGGGCCCTGGACTCAGATGGGCAGGGGGGAGTTCTGTGTTATGTTGTATGTGGGGGCAGGGGGAGCACATGCCCACCACAGGCCAGATGTGCATCCATATTTATAATAACAGAGAGCTTGGAAAATCAGCAGGGATGTTGGTCATGGCGATAGTACTTGGGTAATCTGCTCAGTCCAGGCTGATTTGCTTCTAGCCCCAGCAGCAGAGGCGGGGCAGAAAAGGTAGTGTGAGGATGGGAGTAGGGGGAATTTGCCATTCTCTGGACACTGGTAAGGACTAGGAGAAAGTCACAGTGATAGAGACCAAGGGTCTCACTCTGTCTCTGCCTCTGTGTTGCTTTTGCTCATGAGGACTTTCTGATGTTGGGAGTAGCCTATAGAGAAACCTGGGGGAAGGGGGTGTCAGTAAAAGGAATAAACAATAGAGTGTTGGCTTTACTTCTTAGGTCATAGAAGTCTCTAGACTGTGCCAGAGCAAATAGATACTCTGTCCTAAACACCCAAGCTCAAGGCTTAAATAGGAAGTGACCTCAGAAGTTACCCTAGTCCAACTCCCTCATTTCACAGATGAGGAAACTAAGGCCCAGAGGGGGTAGATGACTTACCCATGATCACTTTGTAGTAGTTAATGGAGTATAGATTTGAAACAGGTGCTCTGATGCCAAAGCCACTCCCTTTCCTTTGTATTATATTGACTCATAAGGGATGTGTCCTGGAAAGGTCTGGAGCAGGGTGAGAACACATGAGTTATTATTTGTAAAGTGCTTTGCAAACTTCAAGGTGATATATAAACGTTAGCAATGATCAATTATCATTAATTATTATTATTCACCCGCATCAAGCCCTGTCATATATTCAGTAAGTACTCTGTAGTTATTTTGTATTTCATTGATCTGGGCATAACTCATTGCCCTCCAGGGTCATTCTCTGTCAGGTGTTTCTGGACACTCTACATCACTCCCATGATGCTCAGCATCGAGACCCCACAACTCATTTTGTCAAACTCTAGTGCCTACTCACAGGATTCCACATGCTAGGCTGGTACAAAGACATCCCCCTCCAGTATGATTGTGAAAAGATGCAGACAAGTTGGTGGAGCTGGGGAGTGATAGGGAGACATTTACATTTTATTGCCCAAACCCTTACATTAGTTGCATCTCTGATTTAGAGTGAGGCTTAAAAGGAAGTATCTGCATCCTACCCAAAATAATGGCATAGATACCAGTACTTAGCATGGTGCCCGGAGCATAGCAAATGCTTAATGAGTACCTGTTGACTGACTAAGTGACTGATGGAGGATGGTGTGATGAAAAGAGTGCCAGACTTGGCTTCAGAAGACCAAGCCATGTCCATCACTTACTAGCCATGTGACCTTCGATAAATCACGTAATCATTCTGAGCCTCAATTACTTCAACCACAAAATGGAAGTCATATTTCTGTCTTGTTTGCTTCACAGGCTTATTGTGAGGCTCAGATAACACACTCAGTATGAGAGTGCTTCGTAAACATAAAACCCTATGAGTGTGTAAGGCAATATACAATCCAATAGCTATTTATTAGGCCCCTAGTAGGGGAGAGAGTATAACTCAGCCACAGATAATCCTGATGCACATTAAAATACGACAAGGGCAAAGGCGGGATCAAGACAAAGTACATTAGGAAAACGGGGAGAAAGGTCACTTTCAGCTAGAGGTATAGGGGAGGCTTCTGAAGGAGATGGCATGAGAGCTGAGCCTTGAAATAAAGAAAGGATTCCAGTAGGTGGAGATGAGGAGGACATGGATTCCAGCTGGCTGCCCAGAGGTCAGAGAATTCCTGATTCAGTCCAGGAACATCTGGTAGTTCAATTTAGTTAGACACCCATAAAGACAAAAGGTGTCCTTCCTTGGACACTAGTGTAACTGCGAAGAGAATCAACTCCAGTCCCTGGTGCTAGAAACTCAGTTGACCTACTTGGTCAGTGCAAGACCTGGAGGTTGAGAGAATCTCCTTTCCTATGAAATTTCTCAACACCATAAGCACCAAAGACAGCTCCAGCTCAATCCTTTTTCCTGTTCCCTCCTTTCTTGACCCTAAAACATTTTCTGTCCTCAGGATGCCTACTGTGGGGGGTGGGCAGTTCTTTGGGCTCTCTTTATGAGCTTGGATACTTTCCAAGAAATGAATTTTAGGGGGAACCCAACCCTCCCAATGTAGGAACACACAATTATAGGTATTGACATCTTGGGTCAGACCCTGATCCAACCAGACCCACATTTCATTGCTTGCTAACAATGTTTCCAACAGTCTTGCTGTGAGAGGCTATGACCTAAAAGGCTGGTTAGATCCCAGCTTTTCTCAGTAACCATGTAACCTTGTCATTCACAAACCTGTTCTAAACCTTTTTGAATCCATTTCTATTACCTGCCAGTACCGCCTTCTGGGGTAAGGAGTCCATGAGTCACTGGATGAAGTGGCACCTTTTCTTTTATTTCAAAACTTGCTTCTTTTTAGTTTTTAAGGGGACCTATTCCTTTGAACTAGTATTTGGAAATTTAGTGATCAGCATGGTCTATTCAGGATGTCATGGACTTCAAGCATGTCCCTTCTTGCCCTCCCCTTTGCAGCCTTGGAGCTCCTGTATGTGTGATGGTCATACCACAAACCCTGCCCCATCCCTCCTGTCAGTCTACATAGCCTCTCTAGCTTTATGTATTCTGCTGGAGGCAGAACTGTGATGAGGAATTTTGCTGTCTGAAGAAAATTTGTAGTTATCCTTCTTTCTTGTCTAGAACTAGAAGGGACCTTATAGGTCACCTAGTCAGCCCCCTTCACTTTGCAGATGAGGAAATTGAGACACCTGGAGACCCCTAAGATTCCACAGATAATAAGTTGTGGATCTGGGATTCAAATCCAAGAACTCTGATTCCAAATCCAGCATTCTTTCCACTGCACCATGATGGAATTCAGATGAAATGTTGGGGGATCATGCTACCCCCCCCAAATCACCCTCAGGATGCCTAGGAGCTATGCTCTCCCCTTTTCTGGATGGAGCATGATATAGATTAGTGCATGCCTACCCTGGAGGCCTGCTGGAATGCCTCTTCTTCTCTGGCAGATCAAGGTCCAAACCATCCTGCTCCCCACTCCAGAAGGGAGGTCTTTGAAGGGTACTCTTTCAGTAGGTAATGAATTATTGGGGGAGTGTCCCTAGAGAGTTGGGGAAGTGTGTTGCTCCACTGTTTGGAGCCACACTTATTCTGGAGGAGCAGTATCTTGCCAGCCAAGTCTGTCCCCATCTGCTCCATGTCCCAGGATTGACCTGCTGGGGACCTGGCGTGTCTGTCCTTTCATCTCCTCAGAGCAGAAGACTACTGAAGAGAGGAAGTTCATTGCCACAGGAAGGATGAATATTCATTCCTACCCCCATCTTGGAGTCATGGCTGAACTCTAGTTATGTTTTAATGAAAGTATGGTAAAAGTATGTAGGAGAAACCATAAGGAGAAAGAGCATTTTCTATCCCCTTTCCTGTGCTACTACTGGGGAGACCCAACACTCTGCTGGTCTTGGCTACAACAGCACATATGGGTCAGCATCCCAATATCTTCAAGAAATTATCTATAGTGACTCCCAGGTCCCCTTACATCTTATGGAACCATTCAGTTTATGCATATGGTTTGTATTTATTATCCTTAAATGTATTATCTTGCACTTGTCCCTATTAACACTTATTTGCCACCTAGAGACTTGCCATGGAGCAAAATAATAAATCCAGTTGCCCAAGTTGTAATTCCACATAAGATGTGGTCCCCATATGCCTCCACACACACAGACTGTCTTCCCATCTCTTCAATCTGTTTAGTAAGTGCTTAATAAAAGCCTTTTCATTTATTCATTGGGCTTGTTGGATCCCCTCCTCCCAACTGTAAGGAGTTAAGTGAGGAGAGAATGAAAGAGTTGAGGGTAGGCAGAGGAACATGGATAGTCAGTCCCCCAGGGTTCTTCGTTACTTTCTAAGAGGTTCACCCATGGTGCCTTGAAGATACAACAAAAAGTCTTGGAGTGGGGTGGTGTGATGTTGAGGGTATAATTAAGTCCATAAATGAGGGGAAGGGAAACCTGTCATTGAAGCCTTCAGGGGGTGATGGCAGGTAGATGTGACAATAACCTAGCATTCAAATCTCTCCACAATTTAGTATTACCCCATCTTTCTAGTCTTATATCACAATATTTCTATCCATGTACATTATTTTCCAATCAAATTGGACTACTCACTATCTGTCAAACAGATCCATGCTATCTTGCCTTTACTTCCCATCTCCCTCTCTGCCTTTTGAATTCCTACCTATTATTTAAGGATCATCTCAAATTCCTCCTCTTTCTTCGTGGACACTTCTTTGACTTTGCAACAGTCAGTAATTATACTTTTTCTGGGATCTCAAATAGCATTTGTTTTGCCCCTCCCTAATCCATCTGCCACACATTTAATTTTTAGAATTGTTATTTAAATGTGTGATGGAAGGCCACTAACACCTGTTGCACTGGATGGATTGCTATATTTGGGTTCAGATTCTAATTCTCACTAGACCAGTGTGACCCTGGAGAAGCCTGGGGTAATAGACCAAATGCTAGATTTGTCGTCAGAGAACTATTCAAATCCCAGCTCTGCCATATCCTCCTGTGTGAACTTAGATATATCTCTTCACCTCTCTGGACCTCAGTTCTTTCCTCTCTAAAATGAGGGGGCTGAATGAAATTATTTCAAAGAACCCTTTGAGCTCCAAATCTTGAATCCTGTGAGTACATGTCTATCCTCGACTCATTCTGTCCTCCTCAATGCCTTGCAGTTGGGGGAGGGTTGTCCAAAAAGCTGAACAAATAAATGAAAAGTAACTTATTAAGCACCTTTACGTACCTCACCTAATCTCCCTAGAATTTACCTATTCATTCATAGATGGGTTCCAGTCTGAGGACAGTTCTCACCCAGTTGCCCAAAGTAATGAAACCACAAATCTTTCATGAACCATCCCTGGCACGTTCTCTGTACACAATGGATACTTAATCCTGTTTGCTGAAGTTAAAGTCTTCAGAGCAGTTTTTCTCAAACGTTTTGGCCTCAAGATCACTTTAGACTCTTAAATATTATTGAGACTCCTTCCCCTTCCTCCCCATGAGTTTTTGTTTGTGTGGGCTATATCTACTGATATTTACCACATTAGAAATGAAAACATCTTAGTGATAGTTTTGACCTTATGTACCCCTTCAAAGGGTCCTGGGGATCACATTTTGAGAAAAATTGCCTTAGAGCATGAGGGCTGACTTATGGACAGAACCTTTGAAGGGGGGGGTCACAGGGTAGAAGGTAGCAGCTAGGTGGTGCAGTGAATAGAGCACTGGACCTGGAGTCAGGAAAAACTGAGTTCAAATCTTGCTTTCGGCACTTATTAGTTTTGTGACCCTAGACAAGTCAATTAACCTCTAACTGCCCCACTTTTTTCATCTGTAAAACTGAGAAAACCCTGTACCTGCCTTGCAGGGTTGTTGTGAGGATATAAAGAAACTGTACTTGTAAAGCACTTTGCAAACTTTAAGATGATATTAAAATGTTATTACTTGTCTGGGACCTGGTGTTTTTTCACACTTAACATCTATACATTGTAAGGATCTCTAGGTGCTGCTCCTAGGGGATAGAGACTACACTTTTGGGCCTTTTTCAAACCCAGTAGTACTATGTGTATTGTCTGCCAGACCTGAAAAAAAATCAAGTTGTTGTAGGGCAGATTGGGACATTTGATATCATCTAGTCCACAGTTGACCTGCTGACTGCATATGTACCCCAACATTGGTGAGTGTACCTGAACCAGAATCAAGTGTAACTGGGTTATATTTACCAAAATAAATAAAAATACAATAAAACATAGATAACATTACATTTTAAAACTATATCAATATGTAGCCCATGGAGTTTCTTATGTATGGTTTAGTGACTCCCTTTTCTATTTGAGTTTGACACTACTGGTCTAGTCCAACCCTGTCATTTCCCAAATCAGCCAACACAGAGATTCTAGCCTCTAAGTCCAGCAAATGAGCATTTGTTTGCTTTCACTTTTTAAGGTCCTGTTCCTTTCATTACTACCTCCAGCCCTTCCTACCTCCTATGCTACAGAAGCATAGAATTATGTATCAGATGTGACATGAAGGGCCAGAGTCCACTCTGGGAGATCCCCCCCCCCCACCTCGTGCTCTTTGCCCCACCCAGGAAACCTGGGAAAATGCATCTGTATGGTATTTCCCCATACTGAGACTGACTTCTTGTTTGCAAGAATAGAGCAGATAACAATATTATAGAGGAAAGTTTTATTGAAAGGAAGAGAAAACAAAACGCTTGAATGAACAATCATTAGTCACAAAGATATATGTAAATCCTCAAAGTCGCTTACAGTACTGGATATGAAATCTCCTTTGGCAGAGGCCCCCTCCACAAGTCCTATCTCACCTTTCTCCCTTCCTGCCTCCCCCAATCCCTACCCCTGTTCCCTGCAGATCAAGGGGATGGAGTAGGTTTTTTTCCTCCTCTCTCACCCCCTTCTCATCAAACCCTTTTGGCTTTCTCTTCCATTGTCAGTGTTTCATAGTTCACACAGATACACAGTCCAAGTGAGGATTCTCTAGGGCTGTCTTGTTTTTTTGTGCCTTCATCTCCTATGCCAGCTGAGGGTGAAACCTCCAGAGTCCTCATCCTTTCCTCAGGTGCCATGGCTACCCTCTCTTCAGAACTTTCCCTTGCTGTTCCTCAAGTCTACACCAATTACAAGCCCTTCTTCCCCTCCTCCCACCTCTACCCATGCCTTGAGGTGAATGCCCCTTATTTTCTCCATCTTTCAAAGAGAGAGGGCGTATGGAAAAGTGTTTTTACAAGCACTATGTGCTAAGCATCGTGCTAGGTGCTGATAATACAAATGGAAAACTGAGACCTTTGTTCTCAAAGAGCCCACATTCTAACTGAGGGAGACAATACCTTTAGGGAGTTTGGCTGCAGGACAGATAGGAAGGTCCAAGGGTGCTGAGGGTGCAGGGTCTGGGCTGATGGGAATGGATACAAGAAGCCATGTCCACCCCAAAGGCAGGGGTTGGGAATGGTGGAAGCATTCCAGAAGCTCTTACACTTGTGAGGTTCAAGTGAAATAACATAATATAGCATTCTATAAACCTCAAAGGGCTGTAAAAATGCTAGTTATTGTCATTGTTGGTGTTAGTTACTGTTATTATTATTATACATAAATTAATTATTAATTATTGTTGTTGTTATTACTACATATAGAACCCCAGAGTTGAAACCCCCCCCCATCTAGATCAACTTCTTCAGTGTGAATCCTCCTTACAACATTCCTTGACAAATGATTCTCCAAATGCAGGGTGTATCCACCCCCTCTCCTCTCCAGGCAGCCCACTCCCTTGTTGGAGAGCTCTGATTGTTAGTATGTTCTTCCTTGCATGGAGGAATGGGGTCCGAAGTCTTTGCTTAAGGTGTTTGAATGTCAATAGCATCCTTTTTGCCACTATAATGACAGGGATGGGTTAGGGGCCTGTGGATGTGGAGTAGGCAGGCTCTCTCTCAAGATGTCCTTGACTGGATTTTAAAAACTGTGTTTGTCCATGAATGTCTTAAAATGTCATTGACCCATGGAGATAGAACGTACCTCCTGGTTATTTGGGGAGGAGGGCAGGATAGGAGCTGCCAGTCTCCCAGGCTGTTTATCCTGGCAGGGGGAGGGAGGGAAGAGACAGAGAGCAACTAAGCAGAGCCTTTTAAAAGGGAGATGAGCAAAATCTCCGAGAGACAAATGGGGCATCTTGAGGACAGGGTCTAGAGCAGGGGTTCTTGACCCTGTTTGTGTCAAGGACCCCTTTGACAGTCTGGTGAAGTCTGTGACTCCTTCTCAGAATAATGTTTTTCAATGTATAAAATAAATTAGAGAGGATCACAAAGAAAAGAAATGATGTTGAAATAGAATTGTTTTTAAAATATAAAAACAAACAAGTCCACAGACTCCAGGCTAAGAACTCCTAGTCTAGAAGGTGGAAATGTCACTGGATGTTCACTAAGCTCTGAATACCTGATGACATTTCTTTTCTTATTTGTTTTGACCACCTTTGCCTTACTACATGTTGAGCAAACCAATCTCTTTGACCCTAAGGTGTTTCCACTGTTTAATCAAGGCAGGCTTGCTCCTCCTACGCCTCCAATGAATTGGAGAGAAGCTACTGGCAGTATTTGCTGGGGGATCCTGTAATGGGAGATGGAGGGGCTTCAGGGCATAACAAGTGAAGTATTGCCTCAGTTGGGGTAGGCCTGGGAGCCTAGCTAGTGAGGGCTGGTTCTGTAATGATCAGAAAGGAGGCCATTCTTTTTTTCTTTATATTAATTAATTTTTAGTTTTAAACATTCACTTCCACAAGATTTTGAGTTCCAAATTTTCTCCCCATCTCTCCCCTCCCCCACCCCAAGATGGTGTACATTCTGATTACCCCTTCCCCCAATCTACCCTCCCTCCTATCACCCCCTCCCCACCCCTTCTCTTCTATTTTCCTGTAGGGCAAGATAGAGAGGCCATTCTTTATATATTTTCTCTGTCTTCTACCTTATTCTTAGGACAAGCAGACTAACTTTAATTCCTCGTGCACATACATGATTCTTTAGTTTTGGTGGGGAATGGTGGTGGCAATTGGGGTTAAGTGATTTGCCCAGGGTCACCGCTAGTAAGTTTCTGAGTCTGGATTTGAACCCATGTCCTACTGATCCCAGGGCTGGTGCTCTATCCACTGTGCCACCTAGCTGTTCCCATGATGTTTCTTCAAGTATTTGAAGTCGAGGTATCAGTTCCTTTCTGTCTTCCCTTCTCATCCATCCATCCATCCCTCCATCCATCCATCCATCCCTCCATCCATCCATCCATCCATCCATCCATCCATCCATCCATCCATCCATAACCAACATTTATTTAGTGCTGTCTATATATCAGGCACTGTGCCAGATATTGGGGATACAAAGAGAAAAAAGAAACAACCTGAAACAATTCCTGCCTTCAAGGAGTTTACATTATATCAGGGTGACAATGTGTACACAGTTAAGTAAATGCAAAATTGGTGCAAAGTGAATACATAGTAATTTCGAGGCAGAAGGAAGGTATTAATTATTGAGGGCGTGGAGGAGGGAGATCAGGAAAGGCCTTCTGTAGGAGGGGCCACTACAGGTTATGTTTGTCTTTTGTTTTTGAAGAGGACCATGGCATTAGGGAAATGAGGACATGACTTGAAGTTGACTGATTTGAGTGAGGGAGGTCTCCAGTTGAATCTTGAAGGAACCTAGGACTTCTATGAAGCAGAGGTGACAAGGAGTGCATTCCATGCTTAGGGCCTCTCTTTTGCAAAGGTGCAGAGGTGGGAAATGGAACATTATATGTTAGAAATAGCAGGTAAGCCAGCCTGGCTGGAAAATAGAGTCCATGAAGGGTAGTAATATGCAGCAAACCTGACAAGACAGGCCGGTGCTGGATTGCAAAGGACTTTCAGGGCCCAAGAGAGGAGTGTGTATTTTATCTTCTTGACAACAGGGAACTACTGGAACTTCTGTTTTTTTTTTTTTAAAGCAATTGGGGTTAAGTAACTTGTTCAAGTTTACATGGCCAGTTATTTCTGGGTGTGGTGCTGAGTATCTGAGCCCAGATTTGATCCCCAGGTCATCCCGACACTGGAGCCGGTGCTCTTACTCGCTGAGCCACCTGGCTGCCCCTAAGCAATTGGGGTTAAGTAACTTGCTCAAGGTTACACGGCCAGTTATTTCTGGGTGGGTGCTAAGTGTCTGAGCCCGGGATTCGATCCCCAGGTCATCTCAACACTGGAGCTGGTGATCTTACTCGCTGTGCTACCTGGCTGCCCCCTACTGGAACTTCTTAAGCATGGGAATGCAATGGTCAGAACTGTGATTTAGGAATATCAAAGACAGCTCTATAGGAGAGGGGAGAGGCTTGGGACAGAGAGATCAAATTAGAGGCTATTATAATAATTCTGGCAATAAGTGATGAGGATCTGAACTAGAGTGGTGTCTGAGTGTAATTTGTAAATTTATTTAACTTTTTAAAATGCTTTGTACTTTTTAGACTAAAGTAAAAGGGATTTTTTTTTTAACTTTTAAGATGGAGACAGTTTTTTATGTAACTACTTTATCCGTAGAGTGGATTAGACTAGTTCTAGCGTATGCTTTCTTTACGAAAATGAACTAAAAACCACCAGGAGAATGACTGGAGACTTTTGCTAGTTTGTTTCTATAGTTGTTGTTTGTCTTTTGTTTTTTGAAAAGGACCAATGACATCATGGGGGGTATGTCTTAATTAATTGGATTTAAATGAGGCAGAGTTGCACAAAATTGTCAGATTTATTCTCTATTCCAGTCAGGACAGAAGTCAAGATGACTGGTAATGGTCCAGGATGTAGTGGATGACCTTGACATCTTTGATGGCTGCCCATGCTCTAAGTGCCATGTAGCACTGGCTTTAGCCATCTTCATGGCCCTTGGAACAAGTCGTTCTCATCTCATTTTGCTGAGGAAAGTCTTCACATGCTTGGGGTTGACACCCCTCTAAATTACTGTGCTAAGTAGGATTTGAGGCCTGTTGGTTACTCTTAATCTGATTTAGCCTGGGTGTAGCCTCTGTACATACTACAGCTTCTTGGAACCACAGGTGAGAGCTGGGTGAAAGGAAGACCTCAAAGGTAGATGAACAGCCCTGAAAAGGGTTCAGTAAGCTTCTCCACCTAAGGTGATAGTCCTCCCTGGGCACTCCTATCAGGAACAAAGATTTCTATAAAACATACATAATCTATTAAAATGTTTTTATTCGATATAGCATGGTTGCCATTCTACTCCCCATTCTTGTCACCCTACTTTGGATGTGGTATAGCTTATCCTTTATCTCTCCTGAAGCATGGTGCCCAGAAATCAATGCATTACTCCATGTAGACATCTTAAATTCAATATTTCCAAAACTGATGGGGGAATTATCTTTCTCCCCAATCAGCCCCCCTTCCAGACTTCTCTGTTACTGTCAAAGGTACTACCAAGCTCACAATATCTTCAATTCATCACTCTCTCTTATCCCACAAATCCAATTGGTTGCCAAGGTCGAGTTTACATTTGTAACATCTCTCTTATGTCTTCCCTCTTTTCTCTTCTGACAATTCCACTGCCCTGGTGTAGGCTCTCATCCCCACATACCTGAACTACTGAAATATCTCTATGGCCAGTCTCCTTGCCTGCAGTCTTTCCCCACTTCTGTCCATCCTACCCTTAGCTGTCAAATTGATCTTAAAGCATAGCTTTGACCATTTCATCCTCTCCTTCCTCACTCCCTGCACTCCAGTGGCTCCCTACCACCTCCAGGATCAAATATAAAATAGAAATAGAAGAGTAAACCCTGTGTTTGAATTTTAAAGCCCTTCCTAACCTATTTTTCTTCCTACCTTTTCAGTCTTTTTGCATCTTATTTCCCATCCACTTGTACTCTGCATCCCAGTGGTATTGACCTTCTTGCTTGTTCCTTAAACATGATACTGCATTTCCTGACCTCAAGTGTTTTCACTGACTGTTCCCCCATACTTGGAACTCCCTCCTCATCTCCTTCTCTTGGCTTTTTTCAAGACCTAGCTAAAATCTTACCTTTTACAAGAAGCCTTTATTGATCCCTCTTAATTCTAGTGCCTTCCTCCTATTAATTAACTCCAATTTATCTTGTATGTAGCTTGCTTGTACATAGTTGTTTGTTTCCCTTAGACTGTGAGCACCTTGACAGCAGGGACAGTTTTTGACCTTTCTTTGTATCTCTAGCCCTTAGCAGAGTGCCTGGCACACAATAGGTACTAAATAAATGCTTGTTGATCATCATTTCCTTTATTCTGGATACTGTACTTCTATTATCATAGCCTATACTCACACAAATCTGCTGTTTCCTTATGTCTCCTTCATCCTGTACTTGTACAGTTAATTTTTTGAACCCAGGTAGAGGACTTGACATTTATCTCTATTAAGTTTGACTCATTATATTCTAGCCATTCTTCTAGTCTGTGGAGATCTCTTTGTATCCAGTTCTGTCATCCAATGTATTAGCTATTCTTCCTAGCTTTGTATCATCCCAAAACTTGATAAGCATCTTATCTGTGCCTTCCTCAGCTCCAAGAATAGGAGGATCTGCCTGTAGCAGACGCTGACACCCCCTTGGCCCAGTTTCCCATGAAAACTAGAGAGGCAGAGGATATTACATTTTTCATTAATTCTGATGCCTGGCTTCTCATTGGCCTTGGGCATATAGCCTCCCAGCATTTATTTCCATGGAAGTAGGCACAAGATGTGTGACACCCCAGCCTGGCCTGTGTTGGTCCTAAGAATCACAGAATCTTGCACTGGAAGAGGCCTTAAAGATCCTCCAATTCAATCCCTCATTTTATAGATGAGGAAACTGAGACCCAAAGACATGAAATGATTTCCCCAAAGCTGCCAGGTCCTTAGTTGCAGAGCTAATTCTAGAGCTATTCTGGACCTTTGATTTACCAGAATAGTGAACTTATGGAACTTCTGGCAATCCAGATGACCTCTCTCTTTGCTATACCAAAAGTCTAGAATAAAAATAGTAATAGTTTATAATTTAATAATACTGTGTGTGTGGCTGGCATAAATCACTTTCCTTTTCATGATCTTATTTGATCCTCTAAATAGCCCCATGAAAGTAAGTAGGGCAGATGTTATTATGAGCTCCATTTTATAGATGAAGAACTGAGTCTCAGAAAAATTATCTAGCTAGTAACTGGCAGAGGTGGGATTCCAGCCTAGCTCTCATGACTTCAAGGCCATTGATGTATTCACTACAGGTGAGCAGTTACATAAGTCACACAAATGTATACCCACATGCTTAGGTGTGGATGCATGTACATGTGAATGGGTGTACTCACACCTGGATAGTGTCTCTGTGTATGGTCTGTGTGAATAGGTGTGTAAACTGCTAATCTGGCCTTGCAAAAAGAGCACCTCAAATTTGCCACCAACCCCAAATGTTTTCTCAGCTTCTCTCCTTACCCTTTCTTTCCCTCTGCTTTCCACTCAGTTCTCCATCTTCTCTTTCAACCATGTTCCCCTCCATCTTTCTGCCTCCTCTCTTCCTAAAGAGAGACTAATCAGGTTATGAATAGGGATATGTTTATCTCCATTGCTGGCCCTGAGTGACCAGTAGATCACATACTGCATCGTGTGCGGTCATGGTCCTCCCAAAGATGGCTCACAATGTGCTGAGAGCCAGGAGGGATGGGGGGGCACAAGCCCTCGTGGTAGTGGGAGATTACAGTGCCCCTCAGTTTCCTGGCACTGATATGATTCCCTGGGAGGAGTTCCCCAGGCTTGAGGGGAAGGAAGGCCAGCAGAAGAGGCCTGGGATGGGGAGGTAGGGGGATGGAGTTAACCCTGTTTTCTAGACTCTGGCTGATGATCACATCAGGGAGCTGATATTCCTGGAAGCAGCAGAGATCTTTGCAAGATGCCGATAAGCAGTTCTGAGAGAGGGCACGGGAGCGGGAGATGAAGGGGAAGGATTTCTTTTGTTTGCTGTCTTTCTTTTCCCCTCTCAGCTATCTCTGGCTCAGGAGGAGGAGGAAGAGAAGGAGAAGAAAGAGTGGGCATCCAAATTCCCCTCCCCTCTCCTGCGCTGATCAGCATGCAGGGGCTGTTGCTTCTAGAAAGGGTCCTTGCTGGCTTTGTACCTTCAAGGTTACTACTGACATCCCGCTGCTGAAGCAAGATACTCCCCTTTTTTTGGGGGGAGGGAGATAAGGTTCTCTCTTCCTTCCTGTCACCCAACTGGTCACAGACCCTGCAGAGCCCCAACTGGGAGATATGCAGATCCTTGAGGCTGCTGGCATTTGACCCTGAAACAGTGCCAGATGGGAAGGGGGGAGCAGGAGATAGGACCATGTGTATGTTATATGCAATTTAACTGAACAATTTAGTGTCTACTATGTGCCTAGCACTGTTCTAGGTAATATGTTAAGGAACATCAGAGTGGGAGTTAGGAACCCTGGGTTCTAGTCTCAGCTTCAAGGCCAATCACTTCATATCTCCTGAGCTTTAGCTTCTTCATGGGGACAACAGGATTCTTTTATTTTGAATTGTTTTCAATCATCAGGCGTTTATTTGCTCTTCCTTCTACTTCATCCCTGCCACCGGGAAAAAAGAAAAACAAAACCTTTGAAATAAATACACATAGTCAAAAAACCTCCCCTATTGGTCATATCCAAAAGTGAGTGTCAGACAATAATACTTCTCACAGGGTGGTTGTGATGATAAAATGAGATAAGATTCTTTTTGACTCTATAGTGTGATATAAATATTAGTTGTTATTACTGTTGTTCAATTCAAATCAATACACATTTAATGTGTAAGCCTACTTTGGGCCAGACATTAGGATTACAAAGACAGAACAAAACAGTCCGTGGCCTCACGGGCTTATATTCTTTTGAAGGGTACACACACAATATTTACAACATTTACACACATAAATACAAGATAATCTATGGAGGGAGAAACTATTAGAAACTAGGGAAATCAGGAATGGGTGCCTATCAGGTCAATCATGACCTGAATCTTGAGTGAGTCAATGGAATCTAAAAACCAGAGGGAAAAGCTTGGATATTTTAGACACAGAGAATATTCTGTTCAAAGATACAGAGGTGAAAAACAAAATGGCACATTTGAAGTATAGCAAGTATGCCATTTAACTGGAATATAGATTATATTAAAAAAAAGAATGAGATGTGAAATAAGTCAGGAAATATAGGTAGGCATTTGTTGGTTAGCAAACATCTAGAAAAGGAAGGGGTGATCACAAAAAGTCAATAAAGGTTCAAGAACAGGTCACGTCACATTAACTTAATTTCTCCTTTGGACAGGGTTGCTAAATGGTCAGATGAGAGGAATGCTGTTCATATAATTTAATGTAGATTTAAACATAATATTTGATAAAGCACTTCTTGTTGTTTTGGTAGAAAAGATGGAAAGATGTGAGCCATTTGATATTATAATTAGATGAAATTGGAACAGGTAGAAGATTGTATACAAAGAGTAGTCATGGAAGGTTTGATGTCTGCTGGGAAAGGAGGTCTCCAGCAGAGTGTCCTAGAGATCTGTGCTCAGCCCTGTGCTGCTTAACATCTTATTCAATAGCTTGGATAAAGAAAGGCCTGGGCAGCCCATGTTTTTTTTTTTTACAGATGATGTGGAACTGGGAGGGCCAGCTGCCATAATGGACCAGCAGAGTTAGTATCCCAACAGGCAAGGAAATACATTAGACTGAATTGAATAAAACAAAATTTGATAAGCATAGATATAAAATCTGACAATTGAATTCAAGAAATTGATATTACAAATAAAAGATGGGAGAGACAATGATTTGCTTGAAAAAGACCTGGGGGTTTTAGTGGACTGCAAGCTCGATATGAATCAACATTGGTCTGTGACAATCAAGAAAGCTAGTGTGAATTTAGACTGTGTTGAGAGGCTCCAGGAATGCAAAGGTAATAGTCATGCTTTCTCTGCTGTGGAGAAGCCACACCTGGAGCATTAAGTTCAGTTCTGGGCATCACATTTTAGGAAGGACAAGGATAAGCAAGAGAGATCCAGAGGTAGAGCAACCAGGATGGAGACACAGCCTTGAGTCCATGCTGTTCAGCTGAAGCAAATGGAGCTTACTTGGAGAAGAAATGGCAAAAGGGTTGGGAAGAAGGACATTATAGCTATCTTCAAGTCCTTGAAAGGCTGTTATGTGGTGAAGGATTAAATATGTTCTGTTTGATGGGAGGCAGTTAGGCATCACAGTGGCTAGAGTGCAGAAGATCTGGCTTCGAATTCTGTTTCAGGTACTTACCTGTGGTGTATCCTTGACCAAGTCCTTTAACTGCTGCCTGCCTCAGTTTCCTCATCTATAAAATGGGTACAATAATAGCACTAAACCTCTCAGGGTTGCTGTAAAGGTAAAGAAGGGTAATATTTCTAAAGTGTTTTGCAAACCCTAAAGTACTATATGAATGTTAGCTATTATTATTGATCCCAGAGCACAAGAACTAGGAGTAATGAGCAGAAGTTTCAAAGAAGGGGCAGCTAGATGGTGCAGTGAATAGAGCACTAGCCCTGGAGTTAGGAGGATCTGAGTTCAAACCTGGCCTCAGACACTTGACATGCTTACTAGCTGTGTGACCTAGGACAAGTCACTTAACCCCAATTTCCTTGCCTTCTCCCCTAAGAAAAAGAAGTTTCAAAGAAGCAAATTTAGGCTTGAAACAAGGAAAAAAATCCTTAAATTTTGAATTGTCTTGGAAATGCATTGGGTTTCCTTTGGAGATAGTGAGTAGCTCCTCCCTGGAAGACTTCAAGGAAAGGCTAGATGATCACTTGGCAGGTATGTTGTAGAGGGGCAGCTTTTCTGGGTATGGACAAGACCAAATGGCTGCTCAGCACCCTTCAATGTGATTCTTGAATAGGGGAGAAACATAAGCATTCCTGTCTTCACAGAACTTATAGTCTAGTTACAGAGACCAGTGCTACTAAGGCTGTCCCCCATATGTAGCATGGGGATATCATTGAGTGACTTGAAGAGAGGTAAAATAGATACCTCTAGGCTCTTCTCCCTCTACCCTCCTGCAAGGGAGACTTTAATTCCTGCTGGGAGGGGAAGCAGGAAGTGGAGGGCAGAGGCTGGCCCACACTGTGTCCTCCTCAGTGACTCTACTGGGCTAGTATTATATCTATCTGCTCCCATTTGTCTAGGGGTTATGTTTTTAGGTTTAAGCTAACTTCTGATTACTGTCTCATTAATCAGGGAAACAGGACCCCAAATTTTATATCCAAGTCTCTACTCCCTTCCCACTAAATACCAATCGCATAATGAATACACATAGCATTTAGCAAAGAAACCCATTCATCTAATGCAATAGTAAAACAGAAATAAGAGACAGTATATACACAGGAGAGTATATACCAGACAATACAAAATGAAGGAGCTCTTCCACTGGGAATGAGGAGAGAGAGAGAGAGAGAGAGAGAGAGAGAGAGAGAGAGAGAGAGAGAGAGAGAGAGAGAGAGAGAGAGAGAGAGAGAAGAAGAAGAAGAAGAAGAAGAAGAAGAAGAAGAAGAAGAAGAAGAAGAAGAAGAAGAAGAAGAAGAAGAAGAAGAAGAAGAAGAAGAAAGAAGGAGAGGGAGAGGGAGGAAGAGAGAGAGTCCTAGATCTTACCCTGAAGTTCTCTGAAGGCTCTACTGTAGCAAGCCAGGGACAGAGAAATAGTGGAGACTGCCATCCCCTCTTATATTGGCTTTTTCCTAGAGTTATTTCCCTTTAGTAACCTGAAAAGGGGTTTACATCTTCCATCTTTTTTCTTGAAGCTGTAATTCAGTCTCAAGAGCCTGAAGAGACTCAAAAGAATGGAATAGTTCTTCCTCTCCCTTGTTCTCACTCATTCTTCCCTGCCCCTCATGCAAGTGTGGAGCATTGACCTCTACCAATAATTAAGGGAGCAGATAGATGTAATTGGAGAGAGAAGAGAGTCCCATACCAACAGGTTTTGGGACTGGGGTTATACCAGAAGAACACACAGAAAATAACTAAAAAAACACAGTATAAAATCAGTGAGGTACAATGCACCATGGTACAGTGCAAAGGCATGCTGTATTTAGATTTGATTTGAATTCAAATCATGACTCTGCCACTGTGTGACCTTGTGCAAATCACTGGGCTTCTCTGAGACTTTCCTCATATGTCAAATGATAGGAGGTTAGACTGTGTCATCTTTTGCCTCTGACTAGGACCTTATTAGCCCACATGTTAAATGGGATGTAGTCAAAGACCACAATGTATGGTACGGGCAATGTGTAACTATACATGAACCTGGGAAGGTAGAGAGGATTTGAATAGAAAGAGAGGAGTGGAGAGAATGTGTTTGGTGGGGGAAGAACATGTATAAAAATTCAGAGGGTGAAGGAGCATAATGTATGGAAAATAGTCCAGGTCTGGATAAAATTGTGATGCTAGCAAAATTTGTTCTGGGAATTTTGAGCCTCCTATCCTCCCCTCAATGGTGCTCCTTCTCTTTCCTCCCCAGATTCTGATTGCACTCATGCTTAGTCTCTTCCTCCTTATCAAACATCCAATTTGGGGCTTTGAAAAAGAGAGTGAGCTGAAAAGTCTGACTGGAATCACTAGTTTACACAGGGGTATCTTGAGGCACATGGTGAGACAGGATGGGGAACAGGTTCTTGAGATGAAGAGGAGGTCAATGGGTATGCTTTAAAAATAGTTGAAGAGCCTGGATATGATACATTGGACAATAGAAATTAAAAAAAAATTACTTAGACACTCGACTTGACATGGTGAGCAAGACATTGGTATCTGGATCAGTAGGACTCTTTTGATCCCAGGAAGCCTTTCTATTGAACTCAGCACCTTCTAATGTCCTGTCCAGTCACAATCCCCAATTTCCACAGAAGGGGAAATAAGACCCTGGGAGGTTAGAATATTGGAAAGAGTACTGTGTCAAGAGTCAGAAGACATGAGTTCCAGTTCCATTTCTGCCCCCATGTGGCTGACTCTGTGACCTTGCACAAGTCTCAAGTGGTTGTTCTTGGCCCCAGAAGGTAAAAATTGGAGCATGGGTAAATGCTGTAGAGTCAGGGTTAGGCTCAGTATAAGAAAATCACATCTTAATGGCCATTACTATAAAAAATGGAATGAACAGCCTTGGAGTTAGTGGATTCCCTTCAATGAAGTGGAGGAGGGATCATAGGATAACACATTTAGAACTGGAAGGGACCTTGGAGGTTATCTAATCTAATCTCATTTTACAGATGAGGAAACTGAAGTTCAGTGAACCTAAATGATTTGCCCAGGGTCATATTGCTAGTAAATGTCAGTAGTGGGATTTGAACCAGGGTCTTCTGTTTTGGGTCTTTTGGGTCCTAAGCCAATACCCTGTCCACTAGACCACCTTGGATGCCTTGGCTATAGGTTGAGATCCTTTTCTGTGAAGTCATTTCACTTCTCTGGGGCTCAGTTTCCTCATCTATAAAATTAGAAGATTGGGCTTCTAATATAGGTCATAGAACTATAGAATTCTATTTTGGAAGATACTTAAGAGGCCATCTAGTACAATCCTTGGGTTCAATGGTTAAATACCTTTTCAAACAGATTTAGTGCAATGGAAAGAGCATTAGATTTAGAATCACAAGACTTGGATTCAAAAGCCATATATGTTATTTATTATTTTTTTTTATCTCATGGCAAGCCATTTCTCTTCTCTGGATCTAGGTTTTACTCTTCTGTAAAATGAAGGGGCTGAGCTAGATAATCTCTAAGTCCTGCTCCAAAGCTTGTGGGTAGCTATGAATTACTATCCCTAACTTGACATCATTCAGTCTTTGCTTGAACCCTGCTACTGAAGGAGAACTTAATGCTTTAAGGGGATCTATACCATATCAATATTCTATGTTACATGTACCCCCTCAGCAGTTTTGACCCCTTGGGTAAGAAAACTGGCCTTAGAGGCAGGAATACCTAGGTCCAAGTGCTACCTCTGATATATTTACCTGTGTAACCCTGGGAAAGTCACATCATCTTTCTGTTCCCATAGGTACTGGCAGAGCAAGCATGAACTTGCATTGGTAGAGAGAATTCCCTGCACTGATAGTCTTATGAAATCCTAGGTCTAGATATCCACCCTCCAGTTATTTTATTTCTTTTTTTCTCTTGATAAATCATATATATATATATATATATATATATATATATATATATATATTTAACAAAACAGACACATACACAAACACTCAAATGATCAGAAAATAGAACAAACTTTCTGGAAATGGTTAAGCAAATTGATTCGAGTGATTCTGACCCATATATGGAGCTATGTATTTTCTAATTTACTGTTAGAAGAAAGGAAGACTGAATGCTTTGACTTCAACAAGGTAGTGCCAACATTGTCCATTATGTTTAACTTGAGTTTTTCTTTCTATTTAATGTTGTCTTCATTTACATAGTTGTAGTCAGTCTGTATATTGTTCTTTGTTTCTGCTTTTTTCCTACTCTTCTTCTTCCTAAATTTCCCTAGATCCTTCATATTCATTGTTCTTTATGGCACAATAGTATTCCATTATATTCATGTACCACAATTTATTCAGTCATTCTCCAATTGTTGGGCACATAGTTCATTTCCAACTTTTTTTGCTATTACAAATAGTGCTACTATAAATATTTTTGTATGACTGGGTCTTTTCTTCCCATCTATTACCTTCTAGGAGTGTGAACCTAGTATTGTGCTCCCTGGTTATGCACCATTTTGTAACTTTTATTGTATTGCTTTCTAAAACAGTTAGTCCAATTCATAGCTACCCTAGCAGTGAATTAGTGTACCTATTTTTGCCCTGGCCCCTGCAACATTGCAATTTTTCATCTTTTGCCATCTTTACCACTTTCATACCACTTCAGAATTGTTTTAATTTGAATTTTTCTTATTACTAGGATTTCTGAAAACTTTTTTTCAGACAGTTGTTGACAATTTGTGAGTCTTCTTTTAAAAATTGCCTTTGATCTCATCTCTTGGAGAATGACTTTTAATCATAAAACCAACAATGTAAGGAGGACATTGACCTGGGGGTAGCTGTAGGAATGCTGGTATAAGGCGTGCACTGCTCATTTGAGAAGAGCAAAGGGTATCAGCTCTACTATACATGTCCAGTGGGGCTAAGTGAAACTCCAGGATAATTTGCATGACCTGGCGTTAGCTTTCTGGGGCATGATGGGAGTTGAGAGAAATTTACTTATCCCAACCCAAATATCAAGTGGACCTGAGGGAGTTCCCACTGAGAGGGAGTGAGGTTGTCAAAAAGATAGACATGACATGAAGAGTTATTTGCTGTGGTTGGCTGTGGCCCTGACTCACAAAAGAGCCAAAATAGCTTGAGGCATGCTGACTACCAAAGTAGCTATAAGGACTACCTGCAAGGAAGAAGCAGCATAGCAGCACCAATTTAGTGGTGACGCAGATGATGGCATTTCAGCAGAGGAACAATAGATAGGAACGATTCAGTAGATAGCAGTGACTCAGAAAACACCAACTGCTCATGGGGGAAGAAGCAGTGAGGTGTTTTGTTGGCGATGTAACCTTAGGAGCAGGAGTTTTACCTCTGCCACCAGTGGTGTTGGAATCTGTGAAAGGACTGTGCTCTTGTCCATATGGAGGCACTTTTCTTTGTTATTTACCTTGCCCTGCTGTTTCATCAAATGCCACTTGTTTTGAATTAATCTGTAGTTAGTTCTGGCAAAGGGGAGCATCGGATGGGGGCTTGTGACCTCTGCATTTGAACAGATGGTAACCCGAAGAACACCCTTCAGAGGTCCTCAATGAGGTAGCTTGGGCTACAACAAAATAACAATCCCAACATTGCAAGGAACTTCAGAAGCTAGTTGAGCCCACAGCTGAAACGTCCATCATCCACACTTTGCTTGAAAACCTCCAGGGAGGGAGAACCTATCACCTTCTGAGGTAGTCCATTTAGCTTCTGGATAGCTCTGATTGTTAAGAAGTTTTTCCTTCTATCAAACCTATATTTGCTCCTCTGTGAGTTCCAACTTTTGCTCCTAGTTCTGCCTTCCAGCACCAAGCAGAACAAATCTAATTGTTCTTCCACATGACAACCCTTCAAATAGTTGAAGACAGCTATCCTGTCCTCCCATAAGTTGTTTCTTCTCCAGGTTAAATGTCCCTAGTTCCTCTCACTAAACCTCAAAGGCATGATCTTGAGGTCTTTCATCATCCTTGTTAACTACTTCTGTACATTCTCCAGTTTATAAATGTTCTCCTGAAAATGTGATCCCCAGAAGGAAAGACAACCCTCCAGGTGTTATCTGACAAGAACAGAACGAAGCAGAATGATCACCTGTCAATCCTGTTTGTGTCAATGCATATATATGTGGGGTGTCAGTAAGTTTTACTGGTCTTAAGTCTTCAGCTTAGAGATCTCTAATTCCTTTGACTACTTGATCCTCTAAGGATTTCTAAGTTTCCTTCTACTACCATTCTATGATTCTAAGTTAAATGACTCGCTGAAGGCCACAATTCTAGCTAGTGACAGAATCTAGAGAAGAACTCAGATCTTTCATTCATAATCTAGCTGAGGGATTCTTTCATTTTTTTGAGGGTGGGGGGAACCAAGGGCTCTTTTGGCAGTTTAGTGAAACCTATGGACCCCTTTTTTAGAGTGATGTTTTATTGCCTACTTCAAATTTCAGTTAGAGGGGACGTTTAATAAGACTAGTGTTTCCCTGACAGTTTCTTCTCACTGACAAGATGAGGAGGCTTTCCCTAAAAGAAGACAAAGCTTCCCACAGGACCTGATTGGCCTATGTGATTGTTCTGGATTCTCTGATGCAATCTCCTGGTCATCTAAGAGCATGAAAAGTCCTAGTCACCTGGAGTCTAGGCCTCTTGGACTTGATGGATTTCTAAAATCCACATGAGTCACCTTACCTTGCCCTTCTGACCAGATGCATTTCCATATGGAGACTAATGAAATGGGTATACATAGAAGCTAATAGTCACTGTATTCTAGTTGCAAATCCTTGCTGTATTAGGACAAAGTTAATCTGCCTGTATTAAATGTCCAATGACTTGCAAGTGCCCAATATTTAACCTGAAGTAAGACAATGCTGCACCAATGACAGTGAAAATAAAGATACAATTTGTTTCCTATCAAAGTTCAATGACCCTCTAAAATCTGCTCATGGATATCTTGGGGATCTGTGGATCCTATACCTTAATATGACTCAGTTGCCCAGGGCATCACAAAACAATGGAAAGTGCAAGCTTTTAGAGGAGTGAATGATGTTTTTATACCAAGAATAGACTCAAAGTTTTTTTTTTACCCCCTTGAAGGGATATACTTATTGAGTTTGGCCCTGGCTTAGGGGAGAGAGCATGACCTAGGTCAGGTTTGGTAGGACTGAGGTCAGATTATGAAGTGGTGGACTCAGAGAATTTGGACTAGGGTCTTTTACTTTGAACTGGATATACTCTGCTTAGTTCTGCTTATGGGGAGCTAAGTGATGCTGGAAAAGTCACCCTCTTTTTTGTTTGGGAAATGAGCTGAGGCAATTGGGGTATCCAGCTGTGAATTTGTCTGGCTAGTGACAATTTGGAGAAAACAGAAGTTACCAAGAGGGTCTGCCACCAAGGCAAATATTTGGAGATTGGAGGGCCCCAAATTCCTTAGCTTTTCAGTTGGAATCATCAGACTCTAGGAGGCTGGGATTAATTTGAAGAAATTTACTAGCAGAGTTTGTGGCAGATAAAACAGTTTGCTTATTTCACACTTGTATGGCCACCTGCTAGGAACTGTTTGTTCAGTTTCAGATTCTTTAATTAAAATCAACATAAAACAGATTGAAAACATCCCAAGAAGGGGATGCTTGATTTGCTGGAGGATATCACGGAAAGACGTGGCAAAGTGGTTAAAATGCTTCGTCACCCAAACGAGTGAGCAAGCTAGAACGTGAGGGGCTGTACAAACACCTGTGTGTGTGTGTGTGTGTGTGTGTGTGTGTGTGTGTGTAGGTGCCGTCTTATGCATAGAAGGGTTGTCAAATGGGATATTTGGATGTGTGTCCAGGTCAGATGACAATAATTTGGGAAAGGCACAAGCACCTTCTATGGGGTCTTCTTTACACTGCAGAAATTTTCCAAGGAGGAAGGGGTGGGTAACATTGGGGAAGGGATGATGCCTTTTAATTCTAGAATTGTGTAGCTCCATCCCCTTGGAAAAACCCAAACATGTAATTCTTTTGGGTTGTGTGTTATCTGCCCCTGAGGCCAATGTCAGTGGAAGGCATTTTCTACTTGGTTGATCACCCTTTGGACTCATTGGACTGCTGACATTCTGTAAGCTGGATCATATGCATTGGTTGGGATGAATGATGTATCCAGCAATGCAGTCAAAAAAGAGGCTCTTAACTTTCCTGGAGGACTCTTTCCCATCTCTACCTTTGTCAGGGAGGATATTCTCCTCCATCCTCTTTTCCCTTTTCTCCTTTCCCATGTTACTATTAATCCTCAAGCATCAATAAAGATAAGAAGTGTATTGTCCTCTTTCCAGGCTGCATTGTTTTTTTTCTTTCCAGAGGTCCATAGTTTACCATTAGTGTAATTTCTGTACTCCCATGTCTTCTGAATTTTAGTCCAGAGCTCTTTCTCCTATGCTATGTTGCCTCTCTAACTTCTTTGAGCATTAATTTCCTGGCACAAAAAATAGGCCATTGTGTGTTGGGGAGGGGCAGAAGGAGGGGTAGGATAAGGGATGCTTCTGAGTCTAGATGGTACACTGGAAGGTTCTGAGCTCAGTGACAAGCCTTTCTGGAAACAGAACATCCTTGCTAAGCTTTGAACCCCTTGTCACTGCTTTAGTTCCTACTCATTGAGAAACACAGACCAAAGCACATCTAGTGGGAAGGCTAATTAAAAAGGTTAAAACCCCAAATCTCTAAGATCAATGAATGAGTTCTAGTTCAGTTCAGCATCAATTTTCAGAACCTGATTTTAACTTTTGATTGAGTATCAAGGCCACTCAGTAATTTATCTACAATCTATACCTAGTAGCCTTAATCTCTTGCTATATTCCCAGGTGTGGATTCCACTCAAACCAAGTAAGTTAACTATCATCTTCCATATATGCCTTATTCATCCCTCCATCTCATATAATCCATCTACCTAGGTGATCCCCCTCTTCCTCTCTGTCAAATAGTGTCCTTCCTCTCCTTCAAAAGCATCAAGACCTCCATGAAGCCATCCAAGATTAGTCCAGTTCTGATTTTAGTCACTCTTTAAGCCAGTGAACTTATTCCCCTTTCCTCCTTCATCTTCTTCCCCCCTCTTGCACCTACAACTATTTTGTAAGTTTCTTTTTCAACTGTAGTTGATTGAATTTTGTGATTATATATTTCAGTCACTTCTACCCATTTCTCTTTGAATGTCTACTTCTCCCCATTAGATAGGAATCTTTCTGAACAGGGACCCTATTTTCCCTGCATCTCTTCTCCTTTCCCGCCTACTCTGCTCCAGCACCAAGGACAGCACACAGCAGGCACTTCATCTCCTGGCACTTTTTCTCTGACCAAAATAGAGGATGAGGGCCCCAAGAGATGTTTGCTCCATTCATCCTTCTTGTCCACCCAAACCTGACTCTCCCCGTACTCTTACTTCCCAAGGTCTTCACCACCATCTTCCTAGATTCAAAGGTGCTGAGAGGATGGTGGTTGGTGGGGATGCTGACCGGGTACCAGCTGACATTTTGTGTTCTGTGTCCTCTCCCGATCATTCTTGTCCCCTTCCTGCCACACTCACCTGCTGCCTGGAACCCTGGCCTCCTCTGGGGCCCCGAGGTGCATACAAGATGCCATGTATGGGGCTCCTTTTGTGGAGCTGATTAGAGGCCTCCTCCAAGAAACATCAAAGCCTCAATTAACATGGGCTGCTTGCAACCCTCTTGCAGAACTCTGATAAGAATAGAATTTTCTCTTGGAAAATGGATTTTTATTTAGTTGTGTGTACTGTTGGTTAAATGACCTACTCTGTACACTGGCGCCTAGATTCCGGGGACAATTAGGGGGCTCGTCAGGAACTGGTTATCTGAAGGAAACAGGCGCCAGGCTGTTTAGCTGTCTAATATCCTGACTGGTGGGAGGGGAAGCAAATTAAAAATTACATGTCTCCTCTCACAGACATTGGGATCTGAAGGAGTATTGGGTTAGTTGGGGCTTTTTTTTTGTCAAGAAAGAACAGACTAACCCCTAACCTTGCCTTAAGTGTGTTTAGGTCTCTGCTGTTTGGGGGGGGGTAGGTATTGTAAAGGAAGGCTGAGGGGAGGTGGCAGACTAAAGTAGTCCCCAGTGCTGATCTTTGTGATGGGATAAAGGAGAAATCTGACTATGAGACCAGCCTTGGCATGGAGGACACAGTAGAAAAGAGTGAGGGATGGGTCTGGAATGGGCAGGTGGCCTATTTCTCTCCTCACTATTCCCATTCCATTTTTTGGGGAGGATTGCCTCCTTAGAGGATTAACTAGTCTACCCCCACCCCCACCCCATTTTATAGCTAAGGAAACTGAGGCCCAGAGAAGTGAAGTCATTTGACCAAGATCATATAGGTAATAAGTGACACCTGGGAGAGAAGTATCTAGAATCACAAATACAGATCTTAAAAAAAACCTCAGGGGGCATCTGATCCTATCCTTCTCATTTTACAGATAAAGAAGTTTAATACTGCAGGTCTCTCAGAAGTCCAGATGTTCAGAAGATCTGTTTTCAATCCTGACTCTTCTTCCATACTACCTTGTTTGACCTTGGACAAGCTACTTTCTCTCTCTGGGCCTCAGTTTCTTCATCTGTGAAGAAATGTGGGAGTTGGATTAGATGATATCTCCCTAAGGTCCCTTTCAGTTGTAGAATCAGTCCTCTGAGCCACCCTGAATTTAGCTAGATTGGTTGATGAAGAACAACCATACTGTACTTTGCCAAAACTCTACTCAAAGCATAGCAAGTTTGTTAGGACCTCTAAGAGCTTGTATTCCCCTTACGTAACCTTTGAGAACTCATGGTCACCTCCACACCACAAAGAGAGGTGTTAGGTTTGAAGACATAGATATAGAGGCATACATAAATATGACTAAATTCTCCCTTGTATCCAACTTATACCCCTTCACTTGCAGTTGAAATTTATTTCAATGAGTATCCCTAATAGAGGGCTGACAGGTGGTGCAGCAGTTAGAGCACTGGCCCTGGAGTCAGAAGGACCTGAGTTCAAATCTAGCCTCAGACACTTTCTAGCTGTGTGACCCTGGGCAAGTCATTTAACCTTGTATGCTTCAGTTCCTCATCTGTAAAATGAACTGGAGAAGGAAATGGCAAAACCATTCCAGTATTTTTGCCAAGGAAAGCCCCAAGTGGGGTAATGAAGATTAAGACAGGACTGAAAACCATTCAACAACAACAACAAAATCTCGAATAGAGACAGGGTTGTACAATTCCAAAGGACTCATAAAGTAAAATGCTACCCACATCCAGAGAAAGAACTAATGGACTCTGAATGGAGATTGAAGTATACTATTTTAACTTTTTTTGTGTGTTTTTTTAAACTTTTTCTTCTATCACAGCATGAACAACATGGAAATTAAAAACAAAACAAAACAAAAGAGATAGGGTCATATTGTGGACAGCATGCTGGACCTGTCATCAGAAAGACTTGAACTTGGAACACTCCATCTGACACCAGCGGTATGACATTGGGTAAGTCACTTAACTTCTCTGAGCCTCAGTTTACTCATCTGTAAAATGGGGATAAAAATACTGGTCATCCATAACTTGCAGGCCTGTTGGGAGGTTCAATATTTCATGTACTTTGTAAATATTAAACTGCTATATAAATGCCAGCTAATACTATTAATAAAAGAAAGTTTTGGTGGGGGTGAGATAGGGGGTCTTGTGGTTAAGTCGACATTATGTTAAGGGAAGGGAATATTGTGTGGACAAAGAAGTGGATTTTGGAGAAATGCAGCCCTCATCAGACTCTCTCCAGCTCTTCTTTTTCCAAGTCTGGGAGACCCAGAGTAGCATGACTGTATTGATTCAATTATTCCCTACAATGTAATACTCTGCATTTGTGTGATAGCAACAAACAGAGTTGAAAGACATACAAAAATAAATGATCTGAAAGTTAATATGGCTGAATGGGCATCTATGAATTAGAGGAGAGAGGTTTTGTTTTACATTGTAAAATCAATAGCTTACAGAACAATGTCCTAACTTCCCCAGGGGACCCTGAGCGAACCCGCCCGTATCGATCGCCATGCAAATTAATTGAATTCATGAAACCCACATTGCTGGGTAATTGATGCTTCTCATAATTACCTCCGAGTTATGAGCTTTTAGGGGATTGCATTGATTCCTATGGAGAAGGGAGGATGGAAGGGCAGAGATCGGCTTCCTGGAAACGTGGACATAGGGATGCCCAGGTGTGGTGTCAGAAGACGGAGGGCAATTGGATGCGTCTGGAGAAGGCTGATCCTATTATTCACCTTGGCTGTGAGGATGGGCTAGAGGGAGAAAAGTACCAAGGGTCTGGAGTCTGTGAACATTATGTCAGCTCAGTGCCTTGTTCTTCTTCTAGGTGTAGACTCCGTAGAAATGAGTGAGTCTTTGGCTTGGTGTTCTTGTTTCAGGCAGAGAGACTAGAATAATCACATTTGAATGCTTTTCATGGGATCTGGGGGAAGGGGGTGGGATTCTTGTCTCTGTATCCAGATCTTCTCATTTAATTGCAGTGGGACTACTAGCCACTGGTCTAATCTAATTCAAGAAGAAATAGCAGGAACTGGGCAGTTTCGCTTGCTTTGACTGCTAGGTGCACCATTCTGCTAAATAGAAGTGTTGGGAGAGGGTCAGGTTCTCTAATGTTCTCAGAGAATGGTCACTTTCCCCCTCCCCCAGTCCCCCCCTCTCCCAGCCCCCCCCCCTCCTGTGGTGGAAAGAATGACAGATTTGAAGTTTGAATGCTGGCTCTACTTTGCTGTTGTTCAGTTATTTCAATCCAGTCTGACTCTTCATGGAGTCAGACTGGATCTGGGGTTTTCTTGGCAAAGATACTGGGGTGGTTTGTAATTTCCTTCAGCTCATTTTACAGATGAAGAAACTGAGGCAAACAAGGTTAAGTGACTTGCCCAGGGTTACACAGCTAGTAAATGTCTGAGGTGAGATTTGAATTCAGGAAGATGAGTCTTCCCGACTCCAGGCCTGGTTTTCTATCCACTGTGCCACCTAACTGCCCCACTGGCTCTACTACTTACTATTATATGATCTTGGGCACTTATTTATCCTTTAAAGCTACCACTTCACACAGGGAGGAAGGGGCTGAAGAGAAAAAAGGGTGATGATACCCTAAGAAACTAAAATTCTCTCTGAGTACGATAGCTTGGAACTCAAGGGAACTGTTCTGAACAGTGATGATTCTGGGGATTGATTGTAACTACATGTTAGCATACATATTATGGTACCTGGAAAGAGGGCTAGGTCTAGAAGTAGAGGACCTGAGTTCAAATCCTGACTCTGATGCTTATCAGGTGTGTGATGTTAGGCCTCATTTCTTTCCTCATCTGTAAAAAGAGACTGTTGTAGTAGATGGCTTCTTAGGTTGATTCCAGCCCTAGATCCATGGTCTTATATTGGCATCTCCCACTAAAATCCTCATCTGAGGTGAGGAGAGGGTCTTGGATTCTTGAAGTCTTGTCAAAGGTGGGCAACCGTTAGCAGATTCAAAAAGTGGGACAGTGAAGGATGTCCCTATTGAAGAGCAAAGACCTGGCTACATTTGGAAAGGCTCTTTCCAAACATCAAGGGTGTAGTTACAAGTTTATGAATTTTTCATCCACAGAAACTCTTGAAGGCCATCTACTAAGGCACAAAGGGGGTGGTCATATGTGTCCACAGAATTGTGGTAGCAATAATAGCTAACATTATGTAGTACTTTAAGTTTTATGAAGTCTCTACATCTGTTGTTGTTCAGTCGTATCTGATTCTTTGTGACCCCGTGTGGGGTTTCCTTGGCAGACATCCTGGAGTGGTTTGCCATTTCCTTTTCCAGCTCATTTTACAGATGAGGAAACTGAGGCAAACAGGGTCAAGTCACATATCTGGTAAGTGTCTGAGGCCAGTTTTGAAGTCAGGAAGAGTCATTCTGATTTTAAGCCCAGTACTTTATCCACCGTACCACCTAGATGCCCAAAGTCTCTACATACCTTATCTCATTGGAGTCCTACAACATTCCTGTGAGGTAAGTGTTGTTACTAGCTCTATTTTACAGATGAAGAAAGGGAGAGAAGTGAAATGAATTTCCCAGGGTCATATATTTAACAAGTGTCTGAATCTGGAGGTGAACTCAGATCTTTTAACTTGATGTCTTGTCCGGTACTCTGAGCTGTCCACATTGGTGAAATTGTGGATTTTTTGAAGGGTTTAAGAATGTATACATATAGACTTCATAAGAACACCCACAGATTATAATATCCAGTATTAACAGATAGTCTTAGTAGAGACCTTAGTAGACAGTCTTCATGATGGCTATCTCCTGTTGGCCAGCCTTTTGGTGATAAACATTTGGAAGGTTTATCAGGCTGGTGGTATAATTGCAGAATGCCAGAAGTTGGAATGGAGCTCAGAAACATCTAGTCCAAGCTGTATCTGACCAAGGATCTCCTCTACAAGGAATATGTTTCAGCCTTTGCTTGATTGTTTCCCTCAATGCTCCTTAGGGAGCAGGAATTGTTTCTTTTTTGCCTTTGTGTCTAGCACAGAGTTTCCCTTTAATAAATAAATATACTACCTCCTGAGGCATCTCTTTCTATTTTTGTATTGCTCTAATTGTTAGGAAGTTTTCCTTATAGCAAGTATAAATTCGCCTTTTTGCTACTTTCTTATTCACTGCTTCTAGTTCCTTCCTCTGGAGCTGCCAGGCCCATCATCAATATTGATCTTAAAAAGATGGGATTTTGTTTTAGAGAATAGTTTGGAATCTTTGAAAGTTTTGTTCAATTTCCCAACGAAAGTCAACAAGCTCCCTTTTTTCTAATTCTGGGCCCAGCTGATTGTCTGTCTGTAATGTTTGTCTAAAAAAATTTACTGATAGACTAACTCAAAGTACTGCCCACCTATCTGGGCAGAATAGATTTTTTTTTTATCCACTTGGTTTTGCCTGTGTGGATTACTAGACTGATCTTTTTGAGTGACCCCATAATCTCATTGAAAAGACTCTGTAATATTCTGGGGCTTTGGCTGCCTCGAACTTGTCAGTATAAATTGTAGTATTTGGCCTTCATAACAAACCAATGAACTATGAGGCATATTAGGTAGGTATTTTCCTTATTTTACAGATGAGAAAATTTTGTCTCCGAGAGATTAAATGCTTACCCAGAGCTACATAGCTAGTTAGCGACAGAGGTGTCACTAGACCCCAAGTGTCAATTCCAAGTTTACTGTTCTCTCTGTCTCTTTCTCTCCCTTCCCCACCCTCCCTTCTCTCTCTCTGTGTATATGTATGTATATATATGGTATGATATATATCATATATGGTATATACACACATATGCGTCACATATATAGTATGTTACATAGTATATGTGTGTGGGTATATATATATATACATATACACATGTACATACATGGATATTTTTCTCTTTTTTTTCTCTTTCCCTATACAAACATCCATCCATCTCTATCTCTATCTCTTTCATCTATATAGAGATCATAAGACTTCCCATTGCACCCAGGCTGGAGTAGTCCTTACCCTTGAGGAGATTACAGCTAGTTCTCAATATTGTAACCTATGCCACTTGTTATATATACATCATCATTAGTGAAATGGGGCAGCCTCTTTATTCAAACCTATGGCAGGTTTGGTGGCTTGTCCATCACTGACAATGAGGGGAGCCAGAGCTCCAATGCGCTGCCATTACTTCACTCAACTGACCTACTTCCCAATGGTCCTGAGGGTTTCTGACTTTTTCTTTAGCCCCAAATATAAGCGTGTGACTTTTGGTAGCACCTACCTCCTAGTGTTGATTATATATGTTAGATAATATTTGTAAAATGCTTCATACACTTTAAAGCAGTATATAAATACCAGCTGTTGTTGGTTGGCATTTTTATTTTCTAATGAAGGTTTGGGTTTGGGAGGGTGGGCAACCTTCCCTACACGTACCATATCCCCAGAAAGTCTGACTAGGCAGAAAATCCAGGGCAGTCCCATTCCCTCACTTCCTAGAAAAGTTCAAATTATGTGGGGGACTCTGGGATGTTGCCTCATTGTCTTTTGAGGTATGAGCTGACACATGACACTGGTCTTCTTTATTTTGAATACATTCTGTTCAGCGTTCCTTTTACATCTTCTTTGGTACTGCTGGTGACTCCCTGTGTTTGAGGTTACCCTAAGCCCAAACATAATACCAAACTTCCACAATATTGAAGCTAGGAGGAACCTTAGTAACCACCTGGCATAATTCTACCTCCCTGATATTTTTACTTGAACTTTCAAAAAATAATTCCCACCAGGAAATGGTTTTTTTTTTTAACTTTTAAAAAGATGCATTCTGTTTGGTACCTTTATTTGATGAAAGTTCAGCCATTTGTAAACATGTTATGTTTGGTGCTCATGAAGATTACAAATAAAATTCATCCTTAGTTTACTGTTTACGAATGGTTCAGCGTTCAATCACACATAGTGAATATAAATATAAACATAATATGAAAAAGAGAGGTTGTGCACCTAAGGTGATTGGGCATTCAGTTGTCCAAAGACACAGTACAATGCCTGTTTGGTAGTGAATTTTAAATGTGATTCTCAAAAAGGCCCATAGGTTTTGCAAGGTCACAAGTAGCACAAAGGCCAGAACAAATTCTTTTTTGTTTGGATCTGTTTAACAGCATCTTGATTTCTCATAAAGTCATTAGCTTCCATTTGCTCCAATCTAATTCTGAAGCAATGATTCTCCTCAGTGAGCTTTTGAGATTCTTTTTCCATTTGGCAAATTTGACTTTTTAAGGCATTCTTCTCCTCATTGCCTTTTTGAGCCTCCTTTGCCATTTGAGTCAGTCTGTTTTTTAAGGTATTATTTTCTTCAGACAGGCTGTTGACTCTCATTTCATAATTTTCTTGCATTGTTTTCATTTCTCTTCCCAATTTTTCCTCCACTTCTCTTATCTGCTTCTTAAGGTCCTCTATGGGCTGTAACCAGCTTGTATTTTCCTTTGAAGCTTTTGGTGCAGGGATTCTGACTTCACTGATTTCCTCCTGTTCCATGCCTTGCTCCTTCTCATCCCCAAAATAGGAGTGTAATGTTGGAATCTTCTGTCTGCTTTGTTTCCTTTGCCTGCTCATTTTGCAGCTCAATGATTTGACTTTTGGACTTTTTGCCACAGTAGGACTCTGCCACCAGACAGGGGAGTTTTCGTCCCAAACGCTGGGGTTTTCTCAGCTGCCAGAGGTATTAGATGGGTGCCCTCTCTGAGGTCTCCACACGCTCTGGCAAGCTGGACACACACCCCAGGACCTCCACCCTAAACTGCAATCCAGATCCAAGCAGGTTAAAGCAAGAGCGATTACCCCTCAGACTGGTGCTTGGTCCCCCTACACTCTGCAGGCCAGGAACTGAAGCCGCCACGGGCACTGGCAGGCTGTGCTGGTGTCTCAGCGGTTTCTCGCCCCGGGGGGTAAAAGCCACGCACTCCCACTTACTGGGTCCCAAAGTACAGACTGCACTGGCCTCTCACCTTGTCCTTTGCATCTATGTATTGATAAATCTGGAAACGGCCACAGCTGCTGCTGATCTGGAGTCCCTCTGGCTGGCGGCTGGTCAGGCCCGCCCTGGGGCTAAAGCCTCTCCGTGGGGCTGGGCTCGGCTCCCAGAGTGCTGCGCTGGCCAATTCCTGCCGGCCTGCCGGGCTGTCCTCAGCGGGAGGTTAGCTTCTCTGTGTCATTTTGTGGGTTCTGCAGCTCCAAAGTTTGTTTAGAGTCCCCTTTTTACATGGATTGGGGAGGGTGGAAGCCGGAGCCGCGGGAGGGTCGTGCTTCTACTCCGCCATCTTGGCTTCGCCCCAGAACAAATTCTTAAGGCCCCACATTTTGAGTTAAATATACAACATATAGTAAACAATATGGCAGAGTTACAGAGAACAGGCCTTGGAATTATGAAGGCCCTGTTCAATTCCTGACTATGAAACATTCTAGCTGTTCACCTAGTCTTTGCCCCCAGGAAATTCTCCAATGCTATAAGTGACAAAGGAATTACGCCCCATCATCATTGGTGGAAGATATTTCCATATTGGGAGTCCCCTCTTCCCCTGTCCTGGCCAATGAAATCCCAGATTGACAACAAGAATAAACAAAGCAGCAAATACAATATATAGAAAATCAAATGTATAAAAACCAATCTGGAAAGTTAGTCCCTGAAAAATTTTATAGCACATTTCATAGACTAATGGAACACTTAGGGATCATACCTGATAAAACTGTAATTCTGCCCAAATAGTATTACCCAAGGTAGAATTTTTGAAGATGAAGAATAAAAAAAATTTACATTTTAAACACTCAAGCAGAAGCCACTTGAAAAAATTAAAAGGAAATTACATTGTATTAGTTAGTTGCAATAATGGCTGGTAATATTTTCCACTGGGGAAAAATGCACATTTTAAAATATTGCAAATGCATTTACTGTAGGAATTAGCCTCAATGAGATGCTTAAACTTTCAGGAAGATTGCAGTTTAGAGTATTTTTTTAATTCACAAATTAAGCTGATATACAAATTATTTCAATCCTGTGATAAATTACAGAGAAAAGATATTAAAAAAAGATCTTAAACATTCAAGTAAAAACAAGAAAGGCATTCCCCTTAAGTCTGCTGATATAGTCTCACTGGTACAGCATATCATAGGATCAAAGGTTCATAGTCTTAGACCTGGAAGGGACTTTGGAGGCTCAAACTCTCATTTTGCATATTTTTTATTCACATCATATTTATGCTACATATATTTTTATATATATTCATTGTCTCCCTCATCAGAATATTAGCTTTTTTGTGGGCATAGATTGTTTCATTTCTTTGTACTTATATCCTTGGTGTCTTAACACAGTGCTTGGCACACATACAGTAGGGGCCAAATAAATACTTGCTGATTGATTGATATGAAAGCTGAGTTATAAAGATGCTAAGTAACTTGCCCAAGGTGGGATTTGAAACCAAGTCCTTTAACTCTAAATCCATTGCTTGTAGCTCTTCTAATAGAAAACACAAGGGCAACTAGGTGGCACAGTGTATAGAGTTCTGGGCCTGGATCAGGAAGTCACCTTCCCTGAGTACAAATCTAGCTTCTGACACTTACTAGCTGTGTGACCCTGGGTAAGTCACTTAACCCTGTTTGCCTCAGTTTCCTTATCTGTAAAATGAACTGGAGAAGGAAATGAACTGAACAGCAACAAAGGTGCTTAATAAATGCTTGTTTCCTTTCCTGGTCTTATCTCATTCCTTTTTTTGGGGAGGGGAAGCAAATGAGGAAATTGAGTCCCCAGAGAGGGGATATGACTTGGCCAGGGCTACAAGGGGAGTCATTAAATAGTCAGGATTCACACCCAGGTCCTCTGATTCCAAATCCCCTGCTCTTTTCTTGCAGTCACTCTCACAGCCTTTATGGTGTTAATTTCCAAACTGCATACTCTTGTTGAGATTCCCAGGGGAAGATTCCAGGGGGAAGATGTCACACTTCCTGTTCTCTTTCTCCCTTGTCATTAACTTACTCCCAAAGCACAAGTTCTTTCCTCTGTGATGTTGGCAATCATAGTTTCTGGATGTCAGGGTGTGGTTGGGGACCTTTGCACTAAAAGGATGCATGTGGGTGTGGTGTTGGTCCAGGGCTCCACCTCCCTTGGGAGGAGACATCTGTGTTCTTTTGGGAGCCTGGTGATGGGAGGCAGAGCTTCTGGAGAAGTAGCCCATGAACTTATCAGTAACATGAAAGCTATCTGCGGCCAGCTGTGTTTCTCTTCCCTTTGCCTCTCCTTGCATTTGTCTCCACACACAGAAGGACTGGGACAAGTCTGACATGAGGGAGGCTGAGAGATGTGGGGAGAGAGAGCAGGAGAGAGAATGAGGGTCAGAGGGGGAATGATTGTCACACTGGAAGAAGGAAAGAGCAGAGTGGGGACTTGAACCCAGGCCCTCGAAGCCCAAAGCCAGTGTTCTTTCCATTCTGCCTATCTTAGGCCCTGAGGGAATCAGACTATGGTAGAGTTAAGAATGTGAATAAAAACAGGAATTGCTCAGCTGACTCCTAGAGCCATCCTTCTGGTTATCAGAAGCCTCGGTGACAATCAGTGTGGGGCTCACTGGGGATCCTGTTGCAGGACAGCAGATTTTAGAAGCTATATTTGTGGCTGCTTCTGGTGGATAATGTATTGGACTTGAAGTCAGAAAGACCTGTGTTCAAATGCTGCTTCTGGTATTTAATAGCTTTGTGACCTGGGGCAAGTCATGATTCCCTGATCTTCATTTTCATCTCTTCCCACTCTAAATCTGATACACATATTGTACTCTGAAGTATATGCCAAGAATGGTCCCCAGTCACAATTAATTAATGTTTACTTACTTATGTGCCAGCACTAGGTGTTGGGGATACAGATACAAAGAGTGAAACAATTCCCATACTGAAGGAGTAGGTCAAAGGGGAGACTAGTTTAACAAATTCAAGCATTAATCAAGCACCTACTGTATACAAAGCATTGTCCTATGGGAGCCCCTGAGGGGGATAACAAGGTTTTTAGATAAGACACTGTCCTGGATTCCAGTCTAATAGAGGGATATGACTCTATAATAATTAGATAATTATAGTGGCAAATAGCCGATGATAAGTGAATAACAGAGTGTAAAATGAAGTACTATTTGAGGTACAGGAGGGAAAAGTTGTTATTGAGGTTGTAATCAAGGAAGCCTTCCTGAGGGAAGTGGCATTTGAATTGGGCTTTACAATATGGGTAGGGATTCAAAAGATAAAAGAGAAGAGAGAATATTTGGGTAGAGGGAATAGTTTAAGTAAAGATACTTGTGGATTGTGGGAAATTACAGGGCATTTTCTGGAGACAGAGAAAAGTCCAGTTTGGCTAGTGTAATGGTAATGTAATTTGAATTTGAAGATCCCTTTGTATTGGCAAAGGTAGCAGGTACTTAGCACTTAGTAACTGATCTAGCCTGTGTTGGGGAAACAGAATGTATGAACTCCTGTCTCCTGTTACTGACATAACAGGAAGGGGTTGGCTGAAGGAAGTAGCTAATGCTGTGTATATAAGAAAAGCCCCAGAGAGGCACAGCCAGAATTTCTTGGGACCAGCACCTGGTGGCAAAGCAGCTATAGAAGAGAGAATGGAGAACTGAGCCAGAATTTCCTGAGAACTTGTGATGGTGGAGTTTCTTCTGAACAGGAGCCCAGGAGCCCAGGTGACAGAGGAGCCCAGGAACTCAGGAACCAGGAGCCCAGGAGAAGACTGAGGAAGCAGAAGACAGGAAGCATGACCGGGAAGCTGAAACTTTGTCTGTTTGTGGCTTGATTGAGCCTTGAATTCCCAGGAACAGAAATTATGAAGGAGTTGAGATGGACTGGACCCTGTGAACTTCAGTGTGGAGAGGACCTACCCAGAGAGCTGGACAAGGAACTGGGAGCTGTCTGCCATTGAACCCAGGTGACAGTCTGGTGAATCCAGGTAGAATCTGGGACCATGGAAAAAGACCTCTCCATGGGTACTGAGTAATGATGAAATTGTAGTTTACTAGTGACCTAGGGGTGGATACTTAGTAATTGATTGCTGAATAAATGACTAATTGAGTTAACTTAAGTGTGTCCCATGAGTGGAAGACTTTGACTATTGTACTTTGAGATGATTGTTCTTTGTTCTAAATATTGTGACCACTTTGGTGAAAACTATGTGGCCATTTTAATGATAAGCTGTTGTGAATACTATATTGTGATTTTCTGTGATAAGTTGTAATATTGTGAATGCTGTACCTTGATTTTCTGTGAATGTTTTGCTTTGACTTGTTATGGAATAGAGTGTTCACTATACTGTGTAATCAGAACCTTAAAAGCTGTCCACAGTAGCATTCTTCTGGAAAGTTTCTGTGCATGGCATTACAGCTAGAGCATAGGATATTTGGTGGGTAGACTGAGAAGAAGTTGGAAAGGTAGGGTGACCCCAGATTTTGCAGGCTTTGATTCCAGGCAAAGGAACCTTAATTGTCTAGTAGAATGGAAGGCAGTGTTGTTGTTAAGTTGTTTTTCAGTTGTTTCCGACTGTCCATGGCCCCATTGGGAATTTTCTTGGCAAAGATGCTGAAATTGTTTGCCATTTCCATGGAAGGTAGCAGGGGTACAAAAGAAAATCATTCATTCATCCAACAAACACTCATTAAATGCCTACTATGTGCCAGACACTTTACTAAATGCTAGGGATACAAAAAGAGGTAAAGACAATCTCTGATCCCTAAACAGCTTACAAGGATAGGAAAAGTGATAGGACCAGACTGAGTACAGTCATCTCTTCCACATCTCAGGGGTTAGGGACTTGGTGCCCCTGAGATCTAGAAAATTCTGGCCCTCCCTTTGTATCAGAGAAGAAGTTTGAATTTTTTCTTTTTCTTTTATAGGGTGTTTACAGTATTAAAAGCTAAAATATGTTGATATTATATATTACTATACATATATTTTATGCATTTCTTGGTTTGTAAACCTTTTCTTTGTTGTGTGCTGGCCTTTGCATGTCATCTGCAGCTTCTGCAATACTCCTCCCTCCCCAAATCGCTATTTAATTTCTTGTACTGACCCGTGACATATTGAAACTGTGATGGGGAAAGTCACAATGTGGAAAGGATAATTGTAGACATAGAAGAGGTCTGTGTAGGAACAGCACAATTTGGAGGCATGAGGTGATCAATTCTCAAGACATCTGAAAGAAAGGGAGTTGCCAAACATTTGGAAGAGCCACTGACCTTATTATGAGTGAAAAAAGGGGATTGAGAGAATACCAATAACCACTGGTCCCTCTATATAATGCCTTGTTTCCCATCTCTGCCAAATCTTTATGGGAATAATCAAGACATTCTTGATGAAGGTACAAGCTGGAAAGAGGCAGGCTTTCTCCAGTGATTTCTCCAGCAGACCTCATCTTTGTAGTAAGCACAATTGACTGAGAGGTGCAGAGAATACAAGATCCCACTCTGCTTGTTGTCTGTTGATTATAAAAAAGCATTTGATTTAGTCGAGCAAAATGTCGCCTTAATCATTCTCCTCCAACAAGGCTTCTTCCTTTCTCCCATGCCTATGTTAAAACCAGACAAGTTCCCATGAAAGATGCACCAACAGAGGTGACTTTGTTGGAGGACATTCTGATTATTAATATCAAGTGAGGGGTAAAATGGGAAAATACATGCTCACCAAAAGTGTTTGCCACTTCTGTTGGGGATGTTCAGTGCAGAGTCCAGATGGAAGAGGGAGTCCCTAAAGGTGGTGAGATCCTGTGGATGGCCCTGTTTGATGCCGTATTGATATTGATTATATCAAGTCCTGGTCATTCTATCCAGATAGACAGATAAAACATTTATTACAGGCTTAAACATACCAGGCCCTATGCCGTGTGCTGGACAAAGTACAAATAAGATGATTCCTGCCCTCGAGGAACTTACATTCCAATGGGAGAAGACAATACATTAAGGGGATCTATAAAGGGAGGGGTCCTCATTGGCATAGTGTGGAGATGTTCTGAAAATGGAGTGGCAGCCTGGGTCCAGATAAAAGAAGGCAAAAGCTCATCTATCAGAACAGAGAATCCTGGGGGCAGAGTCCCAGGTTTGACTATGGAGAATAGCAAAAGCCAAGTGAACGAGGATGCTTTTTGTCCACACTATGAAATGCATGCTATTGTATGGACAACCAATAAAACTGGTGCTTCATGGTTAGGCACCATGAATGGCAATGAACTCAGAGCAGAAATAAATAGAAGAGTGGGTCGATAGCTTTAGTTCTTTTGTCCTTTAGGAAAATCAGTTTGATAGCTGTGTGAAGAATGGACTGGGAAATGTGAATTTTACTCTCCTCATTTTATAAATGAAGAAACTAAGGGTTAGCAGAAGTTAAGTGATTTGCCCAAATTGAACTAGATCATCAAAGGCCTGGGAGTTTGGGGGCTTTCATTCTTATCCTGGTTCTGTCACCAACGATCTGTGGAATCAGGGGCCAGGCATATCCCCTTCTCAGGGCCTCCATGTCATCATCTCTTAAATGGGAAGCATGGGGATTTACAGCTTTATAGAAATTCAGCACCATATCTGCACAGCTCTAAATATTTCCTTCCATCAAAATTAAATCTATTTCTCTGTAGCATCTGTCCCCTGGTCCTCATTCTGCTCTCTGGGATCAAGCAGAGTAAATCTAATCCCTCTTGCACATAATGCCCTTTCAACGAAGACAGTTATCATGTCTCCTCTCTTCTCCAACCCGACTTGGTTGCCCAGTTCCTTCAGCTGTTACTCATGTTACCCTGAAAGGCAGCATGGTACAATGTAATATAGCACTTGTATTGGACTGAGAAAACAGGGGTTCAAATCCTGCCTCTATCCCTTAATTGTGGGCAACTAGGTGTGAAGTGGATAGAACACCTGGCCTGGAGTCAGGAAGCCTCATCTTTGTGAGTTCAGAACTTCCTTCACACACTTACTAGCTAGGTGACCCTGAGCAAGTCACTTAACCATGTCTCCATTGGTTTCCTCTCCTGTAAGAATGAGCTAGAGATGTAAAAACAAGCTAGAGAAGGAAATGGCAAACCACTCCAATATCTCTGCCAAGAGAAGCCCAAATGGGGTCATGAAGAGTTGGACACGACTGAAAATGACTGAGTAACATCACAGATCTTGAGTGGCTTGGGAACCTCTCTGGCCCTAAATGTCCTTGTCTATACTATGAGGGGGTCGGCCTAAGTATGACCTCTAAGATCTCTTGCAGCTCTTCTGAGAACTGACCTATGACATTGTTTTTAAATGACCCCCACTCCATGACTTCTGGGGAACCCAGAGCTGGACCATGGTGGGTACCATGGGAGTGTGTCGCAGTGGGGAGGGGTGGAGGACAGGGTGCCACAGGGAAGATGTGGTGTGTCTGTAGGTCAATAGTAGGCAGCTAGACAGAGGATAGCAGGCTAAGGCACTGAGAACAGAGAGAATGAGGTTAGAGGCACTGACTAGTGTCCCCACTAATCAGTTCAGGGAGCTGGACTGGACTGGACTGGACTGGACAGTTCAGGGAGCATCTCCCATAATCTGTCCTCTCCCAGTCCTGCTCATGCGCTAGTGTATCCCAAGCTCTGATATCTTTCCTGACATGTTAAGGCCTCCTCCTATGCTCCTCCATCTCCTGCCTCCCTTCTGACTTCTCCCTTCTCTCCCCATCTCACCTCCTTAGCTCTAGGCTCTTGCTTTCTTATATTCACTCTCAGAAAAATCTCTTTTTATTTGGTCTCCTCCAGCTCCTTAGGCTCAGTCCCCCAGGGTCTTTTATTTCTTCTCCTCTTCCCTTCACAGGCTCATGGAGGATGCCATTCTCCTGTTCCCTATTGTTTGCCCCAAACCAAGCCAACCCATGGGCCTTGAATCTTGGACCTGTTTCCAGGCTTTTAGTTGGGCTCCCCTCATCCCTTTCCCCTGCAAACACCATCTCCCTCCCTGCTCTCCCTCCTTCCCCCCCCCCCCCCCCCCCCCCCCCCCCCCCCCCCCC